>NC_012873.2:14219304-14381995 GCF_000003195.3 Sorghum bicolor | reverse complement strand
GGATACTATTTTAGTTCACCATTTGGATCTCTTATGAGCATGTTAGCATTGATAAAGAAGTTCTCATCTACCACTCCTCTAACATAGCCAATGTCTTCAAAATAATGTGATTCAAGTAATCCAAAAGTATCGGCTATTCGAGTAATAAAGGATGTGAAATAGATGGGCTTCCCATACTCAATAGAGTTAAGCCAATAGTTCACTAGCAGTTTCACAGGGGAGACCTTGATTTTACTAACCATGGCATAGAGAATTTTAAGTTCATCATCAATTAAAGTATCAGTTCCCATGCCAGGATATAGAGTGCACATGATCCAGAAGTGAAGAAAGCGCAAGGTTGGATTATGGATTTCAATGGGAGTAGGATTTGAACAATCATTAGAGCCAGAAATTGCTTTCCAGAATCTAATTTTATCGAACATTCTAGTGGCATGATCTAGATCAAGTTCACATTCATGTTCACACCCTAAAGCAGTGTTTAGCAAACTCCAATTTAATTGATGTTCTTGCTCACACATGCGAAAAGATATTCCATTATTTGTGAGTTTTAGGGTGCATAGAAATTCCTTAGCAAGCAATTCTTTTCCAAATTCAGGCACTTGCCAAAAACTACTCCAACCAATTGCTCTAAACACCTTATCGAATTCAACATCCATACCTGTGCGGGCCAAAAGGTCCGGATTGATGATGCTAGTGTGTAGGAAGAGACCCTCTCGGATGATGTAGTACCTTTGCAACTCTTCTTGGCTTAACATGAGGCCGCTCTCGGGCTCTCTCATCCTTGATGGAGGCTCGTAGGGTACCATCCCATGGTAACCTTCTTCTTCCTCCCTTCCATGAGCATGGTGAGAGCCTTGAGAAGAGCTCTCACCCTTTGCTTTCTTGAACTTGCCGAAGATATGCTTCTTCATCCTCCTACACAAGTGAGGCAAACCAAGCTCCTACTACTACTACTATGCAAGGGGAATCTTTTTGGGTTTTTGTTTTGATGACTATTTCTAAACTAAACTTGAGAAATGGCTTGTAACAAAGAGAGAAGAGAAAGGATTGTGAGCTCGAAATGGTTCTGGTGGTTTTGGGTGTGGAGTTGAGCTCACAATGTTGTGGTATTTATAGGGGGAGAAGGGCAAGTAGTGGACCCACAATATAGGGGTCGGCCGACCCCCCCTAGAAGCACTTTGAATTTGAGTTTAGCTTTATACAGGGAACCATTCTGCATGCTTTCAAGATTTTGCAGAGATGGTCCAAAATGGGGGTCGGCCGACCCCCATCCTAGCCCCTCCTCCACTTTAAACATTGTGTCATTGATTGTCCGGAAAAGTAAAGGCTAGGTGTGGACCAAAAGTTTTCAAATTGTTTCTGAGATTCCCTGTTTTAGTGCTTTGTGAAAGGTAAAAGATGAATGGCAAAAGTGGAGACATGTCTAAAGTGATTCCTATGGACCATGGGAGCACTCAAGCATGCCTAGGTGACCACTTTGCAGAATTTAAGCTAGTGGAGTGGTCCCAAAAGAATCAAAGATGAAAGGAGCATCTTATGACTAAAGTAAAGGATCAAGGGACCACTCTTTTTCAAACTTTAGCTAGTGTTACAAGCATAGGACTCCATTGTGATTCAAATGGTGGCCAGCAGGAGGCAAGTGGGGCCAATATGGGGGTCGGCCGACCCCCACATTGGAGCTCCCAGAGCATCCAAGTGCTGGGTTGGAACCTCTATGACTAGCAAGGTTGAAATGTGGTGAAATGGGCCCCAAGGTGGGGTCGGGCGACCCCCCTTTGGGAGCTCCAGCAGCTCAAATTTTTATGACAAGTTATTCTCAAGATTTTATTTATTATGGCTAAACATTTTGTCGAAATAAGATATGCAAAATTCAAAGTAAGAATGCAATTGAAAAGTGAATAGTAGAAATTGAAATGCAGAAAATAAATATGGGATAACTACTGATTTACCTTATCAGCAAGGGCTCCATGTTTTAGGTCCGTAGAGCAGGACCTCTCCATCTTGTTCATCCTTCGGGTGCATCAGATGGTCCCGGAGACGTGGACCTTGATTGCACCTCTTTCTCCCGCCATACTTGCTTGGTATTGATTTTTGGTTCAGCGGGTTCCTCTTCTTTCTTTTCGGCCCTTTTGGCCGACTTACCTCTCTTGTCCCTTCGGCGTCGGATGTGGCGAGGCTTAGTCGGAGGTTTTTTGTCCTTCACCTGCATGTTAGCTTTATAACCATTGAATGGACATTTTACCTTCCATCCTGGGAATTGGAGGTGAATCTGGCCGGACCCCACATAGATGACTGCATTGACCGTGTTGAGGAATGGCCTTCCCAAGATGATCGAGACATCATTATTGGATCCCATATCTAGAATGATGAAGTCGGCAGGGACGTAGTCGTCTTGAACTTTTACCAGTATGTCCCTTGCCAACCCCTCAGGGAACCTGATCGTCTGATCTGCCATCTGCAAACGAACAAATGTGGGGTGCAAAGGCCCCCATAGCAAATTATCATAAGTTACCTTGGCCATGATGTTGACACCCGATCCAAGGTCGCAGAAGGCGTTGTGGAAGACTTGCGGTCCGATCTCACAGGTGATGGTCGGCAGGCCTGGGTCGTCCTTCTTGGTGATGAAGGGCGAATCCAGAAGATAGCTCCAGTTGGATTGTACCGGAGGCTTACCGAACCTCGTAGTAACTAGTTTAACTCCTTCAATTGGGTCCTCAGGTTTCCCTGGGATCTTACCTTGCTCGAAGGATGGGACAGCTGCTGCTAATTGAGCTAATTGTGTTTCTAGCATTTTGTTAAAGCTCAACTGATTTTTCATAGCAGAGTTAAAGCTATCCAACTTTTCACTTAAGTTTTCAAGGATCTTATCATTAGCCATCATTTTCTTGTTAATGCTATCATTGATTTTAGATTGGCCTAAGACAAGATCTCTAAGAGAAGGTTTGTTACCAAAAGAATTATTGAAATTTTGATTGTAACCATTACCTTGATTACCTTGGTAGAAGGGGCGCGAGTTCCATTGCTGTTGTTGGGGCCGGTACCCATTGTTGTTGTTGTTGATGAAGCTCACTTCCTCCTTTGTTTCGGGACAATTGTTTCCCGAATGATCATCTCCTCCGCACATTTCGCACCATGAATCAGATTCAATGGTCCGTGCAGTGGCGTAAGGTTGAATGGTCTCTTGCTTGGAACTTTCTTCCATCTTCTTCATTAAGAGGTCCATCTTAGCAGAGAGCATGTCCACCTCATTCAAGGCATGGACACCTCTTCTCTTGGGTTGGAGGCGTTCCTCATTCCATCCTTGGTTTATAACCATCTTTTCAATGAGGTCCTTGGCATCCTTGACATTGTGTTGCAAGAATGCTCCTCCAGCGGCAGCATCAAGGTGACTACGGGCCAAACCGGTCAGGCCATGGTAGAAACCTTGGATTAGGAGCCACTCCTCTATCCCATGATGAGGACAGGCGCGAATGTACTCCTGCAGACGTTCCCATGCTTCGGGAATCGTCTCATCTGCTTGCTGTTGGAAGCTGGAAATCTTTCCACGAAGGGCGCTGGTCTTGCCCATCGAAAAGAACTTCTTGAGAAATGCATTGGCGCACCTCTCCCACGTGGTCACTTCACCCTTGTTGGCGTAGAACCATTGCTTCGCCTTCCCCAATAACGAGAATGGGAAGAGGCGAAGACGGATGGCGTCTGTGGCGACATTCTTGATGGTGAAGGTGCCGCACACCTCCAAGAAGTGTTGGAGATGGGCATTGGCATCCTCGTGTGGCTTTCCACAGAAGGGATTAGCTTGCACCATATTGATAAGCGCAGGCTTCAACTCAAAAGTCGCATCCCCCAAGTTAAGCTGCGGACCCGTGGCGACATTGTCAGCCGACGGCGCAGAGTACTCAGAGATGGTCTTCTGGGCCATAGCTTCTTTGATAACCGGTGCAGATACTCCTTCCTCTAACGGATTCAGGTTCGAGATGAACCTTTGAGGTGGAACTTGACGACGTCTAGTTCTCCTCAACAGTTGCTCAGGATCTTCAACGAAGTTTGACGGCAATTGGAAACCGCTCATACACTGTCAGGCTTCACAATAAAGGAAGACAAGACAAGTGATGGGTTATCCCTATCACTACTTGATAACTAGCAAACTCTGGATTCTCTTTTTGTTAAAACTCTTAGACAGACGCTCTCCCCGGCAACGGCGCCAGAAATGCTTGTTGACACTTCTTAACGCAACCACCGGATATCGGCGACGGCGCCAGAAGTGCCCTGGTAGGGTAACTCTATTTACTATTGGATAATTCCGCAAGCGCACAGAATGTACCGCTGTAGCACTTCACCAAGGAGTATTCCAAGGTATCGTAATTTATATTTTCCCAAGGGAAAGCGGCTAAGTGTGTTTAACAAAAAGGGGACTGAGATTCCTTGAGTTATCTAGTATCAACTAGTGAATAAGGGTGGTAAATAACGAATAGGAAGGGTAGTGGTGAATCCAAGGTCCTATGCTAAAGTTAAATGGTAGAGTTAGCTAGGTGGGAGGACAACGAGTGAGTAAAGGACTCCTATGTATCTAACTTGACTTCTGTGACTTACTTTAATAGATAATTGCCTTAACTACGCTAGAGCCTTACTAACTGTGTGCGAGGGATAGCCGAGCTGGTAAGACGCTTAGAAGGTTTTTCACCTAACCCCTTACCGAAAGCGACTATTGGGCTTATGGACGCCTTACCTTTTAAGAACTAGCCTGTACGTGAGGAGAACCTAATGCCGCCCACGATCTGTCACCTACTAGGGAGTGCGCTCCTACTTTCCGTTCAAGCCAGCGGTAATCAAAGGTAATCTTAAGTATGAGCACCACGCTCACACTTAATCCTACAACGCTAACTAGTTGCAGCTAGCTAGAGCTCCTATACAAGATAGGACGATGATGCACACACAGGAGTGGTTACAGGTCACTAACTTCACTAAGACAACTATATTACTAAAGTAAATGCACAACAAGACTAAAAGACTTGCACTAAGTAAGAACTCAGTAAAGTAAAGTAAGAATAATATATTAATAAAAGGAAAGTCTTACAAAAGTAGAAAGGTACAAGAGCTATACCAGACTCTCCAGAAGACGACTCCGGAGACCCCGAGCTTCGCTCGACTCGACTCTAACTCCCACTCTAGACTAACTACTACTCTACTTGTATGCTTGGAACTTGTAATGCACTTGGCCCTGGAATTGCACACTTGAAATGAAGGATGGAGGCTGCCTTTTATAGAGGGAGATGGAGTAGGGGTTACTCCATCGCCACGTCATCGATCCGCGTGACATCTTCTCTCCACCCTTGGATCAAACCGACCTCACAACCGCCATTTGATCAACGGCAGGGGCAAATCAACATGTGGGACATGTGGGGAAGGTCGGTGGGAGGCCACCGACCCTGGAACCACCTTTGATGTGGGGTCGGGCGACCCCACTTCTGGGCCTCTGGGCCCACCAGCAGTGTCCACAGGGGTCCCTTATGTCGGTGGACTAGGTGGCACACCTGGGTCCCACCAAAGAGGGGTCGGGCGACCCCCTCCCTGTGGGCCCAGGGTGTCACCTGTTGTCCCCTCGATCTCCTCTTGATGATTCTGATGTTGGCTTTGTCAAATAATGTCTTGAATTTGTTGTTCCTGCATAAACAAGCAAAGAGTACAAGTGGAACTAATTATGGATAAAATATGTTCATGTCATGTCGTTTCCTCTTGCAACCGAGGCATGTTGACGGTGTTTTGTATGTGGATTTCTATGGTATATCCACCGTCAACAAGAACCGACAGGCCGGCTTCTCCTCTAATCCTCCTTCACTCTCCATCTTGCTACTATCTAGATCTACTCTAGTTTAGAGAAGAGAGGAGAGCTCTCATCTCCAAACCCTAGCTTTTGCTCTGTCTATGAATAATGAATAATGATCAAGGGGTTGCCTCCTCCAGGGGCAAGGCGGTCTGCTTATATAGTCCCCTCAAGTGAACCTGGGCCGTCGGATCAAACAGACATTGATTGAACGGTTATTCTTGATCCTTCAGGTCGGTGGAGCCTAATCCATGAAGTTGAACGTGATTGGCCGAAATAGATGGGCGGACACCCTAAGGACTTGGGCGGGCGCCCTGTCCCTGAGCCCTCTCGGCTTCCGCTTTGTTCTCGTGGCTTCTGGAGTCTTCTAGATGATAGAAAATTGCGCGGCACGTTAATATCTCTATGTAAACCCGACGTGTGGGCCTTTCCTCCATATTTCCTGATAACCCCCCGTAGAAATAGACAAACACTAAAACTCGTGGAATTCTGTCAGATAAAACCCTAAGTCTGGGTGTTGGTTCCATTTGGATCCTTTTCTTTATTTATTTGTTGATTATATTTGGTACTTAAGCACCGTCAACACTCTCCCCCAAGCTGAATTTTGACGTAATTTCTTCTAATGTAGCTAGCAGGTGGTAGAGGTGTATTTGAAAGTCGGCAGCACCTGACAGCGATTAGAATGTCCTCCGTCTGCTAGTCTTCTTGATCCTTGAATTCTGTGGAGCTCAAATAGACAACAAAGCTTTGTGGAATTGAATAGGTGTTAGCATAAATATCTAGCCTTTATCATGTTGAGCCTCCTCAATAAATGTTACTCTCTATTTTTATATTTTCATTTTTATAAAGCAGCAAAAATATTTATTTTATTTTTATGCCACCACAGTAAATGTACTTATAGAGTTTATGCCACTCATATACTCACATGGGGCTTACTGTTTTTAACATTTTTATTTTCTTTTTAGGATAGTATGAACATGATTAACTAAACAAACCATTTAAAATAATTTGAAAGGAAAAGGTAACAACCAAGTTTACCTCTTGGCAAGGCGTTCGGTGTTTTTAAGTCCTCCGAACGGGACTCTCCGTTTTCTCAGTTGTCTTGGGATTCACTGGATGGCTTAGTCGGTGCTTCCGGCAGCGCCTCCTCTTCGTGTATAGTTATCTTCTCTTTCTACACCTGACTCGGTGCTACGGTCTCCTCAGGATAGTTCTGTTCAAGCTGTATGTCTTCAGAACCTTACCACTTCTCCTTCGTAGTTTGCCCATCCGTCCTTGATGATTTCCCTCCTCTGGTTGCGGTTGTGTCGTCTTCTTCTTGTCCTGACCTGCTTAGAGTCTTCAACTATATAATTAGGGTCAGTAAAATAGCGGCGTACCTTCTCTGAGGGGAAGTGCATATGGACTTCTCTGGTTCCAATGTAAATGATTGCTTTAACGGTGCTGAGGAACAGTCTCCCAAGGATGATGGGTGGATCGTACTCGTCTTCTCCCATGTCAATAACCTGAAAGTCTGTATGGACAAAATGATCGTCTATTTTGACATGGACATCAGTAACTATACCTTTAACGTTTCGGAATGTCTGATCTGCCATCTGGAGCTGAATATATGTCGGTTTTAAGGGCATGGTTCCAAACAAGAGTCGATAAGTGACTACGGCCATTATGTTGACGCCCAATCTGGTGTCGCAAAGTGTCTCGTAGAAGTTGTACCCATTGATGGAGCAGTGGATGCTTGGCATACCTGGGTCGTCCTTCTTGGTCAGAAACGGTGACTTAAGTCGATGATCTTGACCTCCTTCAACTGCAGTGACCATCTTAACTGACTCGGTCCACACTTGCTTGTTCCTGTTTCTCCTGTTGGTCCTCTTCCTTGGTTCATGTCGGGATTGCTCTGGGATTTGTGTAGTCTTGTTCTTGAAGGAAAACATCTCCTTCCTCCCTTTGATGTAGAAACTGATCTTGGCAGCACTAGCGTAGATGACAGCTCTCGAGGTGTTTAGGAATGGCCTCCCTAAGATGACGGGTGCCCTCTCATCATTACTGGTCTCTATCACCACGAAGTCTGTTGGGGCATACAAGGTACCAACTCGGACACAGAGGTTCTTCAAAATTCCCTTTGGGAAACTTAACGCCTGATCTGCAAACTGCACACATGGTTGTTTCTAATAAAGGATATGTAAAGAATTATTCATAGAGTACCGTGGGCATAATGTTGACGCTGGAGCCAAAGTTGCAGAGTGCTTCTGGGAAGTCCACCATGCCGATGGAGATCGGGATGACAGGGCGTCTTGGATCGCCTCTCTTGACCGGTAGAAGGTCAGTAGTAACTTCGCTGACAGGGTTACTCCGGTAGTTACCTGCATCAAACATGTCTACAAGATTTGCAGATTCTAATCCTTCCGGTTGTGATGGTATACCGGGGTTAGTAGCAGGAACAGCAGCAGCTATTTGATTTAACTGAGATTCAATCATTTTATTAAAGCTAATTTGATTCTTGATGGCAGTAGAGAAATTATCCATTCTATTATTTACATTTTCTAGCATTTTATCATTTGATGCCAATTTCTTAGATAGGTTATCCATTAGCTTTCCTTGATTAGACACTAACTCTCTCAGAGGTGGAAAATTATTATTATTATTATTGTAAGAATTGTTACCTTGATAATTACCTGAGTAGTTAGGCCTCTGTTGATTCCAACCTTGATTTTGCTGAGGACGGTTGTAGTAGTAGTTGTTGTTGTTGTTGCTGATGTAGTTCACATCCTCAAGCATCTCAGGACAGTGATTGCCTGAGTGTCCGGTATCTCCACACTCCTCACAAATCATGTGAGAGTCGTAGATGTGCATAACTTCCTTCTTATCTCCAGCTCTATCATCGAGCTTCTTCATGAGCAGGTCTAGCTTAGCAGACAGCATGTCTACCTCCTTGAGCTAGTGCATACCTCCACCTCTCTTGCGTGTCTGGGTCCTCTCTTCCTTGCAGCCTTGGTTGGACGCCATCTTCTCCATAAGAGCTGTGGCTTGTGGTATGGTGAGTGATAGGAATGCTCTCCAGCTGCAGCATCCATGGTCTCTCGGGCACTGTTGCCGAGCCCATGATAAAACGTTTGCATCAGTAGCCAGCTCTCCATTCCATGATGGGGACATTCTAGGATGTAGTCTTGGAAGTGCTCCCATGCTTTTGGAACGGATTCATCATGTTGTTGCTGAAAACTTGTAATTTTCCCACGGAGAGCATTGGTCTTGCCCATGGGAAATAACTTAGCTAGAAAGTTCGTGGAGCAGAGTGCCCACATAGTATTCTTCTCCTTTGTAGCGTAGAACCACTGCCTCGCTCTCTCCAACAGTGAGAATGGGAAGAGGCGAAGTAGTATAGCATCTCTGGGGACTCCTGATACGGTGAATGTGCTGCAAATCTCCAGGAAGTGTTGGAGATGAGCACTAGCATCTTCGTGTGCCTTCCCACAGAACTGGTTGGATGGCACCATGTTGATAAGTCCAGGCTTGAGCTCAAAGTTGCCGTCGATCTCTGCAGCAGGTCCAGTACGGATGTTGTCTGTAGTGGGAGCTGAGAACTCGCGGATCGATATGTTCGCCATGGCTCCAAACTCTAAAGACAAGTTCCAGATGAAACTTTGGTGATCTTCTTCATTAGATGAAGCTTCGTGCTGAAGTGTTGATGACCTCTTCTTGAGCTTGGCTCTTGTTTTTCTGAATAACGCTTCGGGATTGTCAACAAAATTTCCTGGAAGATGTCTTCTATTCATACAATACCCTGCATAAGATAAAATAGAAAAATATCGGGGTAAAACTGTATCAGAGAATTGATAATCTCAATCATATTAGTTATGCGAATGATGACTCAAAATTCCATATTCATTCCTGATTAGTAATCAACCTTCCCCGGCAACGGCGCCAAAAATGCTTGTTGGGCATTCTTAGCATCACTACCAAAAGTAGACTTAGTTTTCTAATTCTAATAACGGCGCCAAAAATGCCTAACCTATCCCTCGTGCCACTTAAGCTAAGTTGTCATCCCCAGCATGACATAAGAGATGCGGTATTGAAATATGCAATTGCTCTTCTAAATAAATAATAAATGGGATCTGCAAGCGCACAGATTAATACCGATGTAGCATTTTAACCGGGAAGTATTCCAGGTATCGTTATTTATATTTTTACCACTAGGAAGGGATTACTATTCATCAATATTGATTATGGAATGGAATATAGGATTGAGTATCTATCATTGCATGTATAATTGAGAGCATTTATCTATCTCTTGCATACAGGGATAAATGTCACATAAAGGATATATAAAGTATAAATGGTGACAAAGATAATTAATCTGATCAGCATAACTTAGCCACATATAAATATGATAAGCACGACAATAGATATTCTAGCAAGTCATTAGCATGGAATTAGGACGAACTACAAGAATATTTCCTAAGTTATTCTTAACTATACAGTGTAGCATATCATAGTTAGTGCAATTATACTTGGCAATCATTGCGAGACAAGACTACGCCCATGCATAGTGATATTATCAATGAATATGAGAAACATCGCAATTACTCCCCTGTAATAATATTGCTCTGCCAGCCCGATACACGAGAGGGGGACTATATAAGAATCAATGGAGCTGTCACTACAACGAACTACCCCGCGGTCTGGCATATAGGGTACAATCGCAGATAAATACGATATAGGCACCACACCTACACAATACTTATCATTTATCCACTGTACACATGGATAAATGTTATACGATCCTAAACATATATATAAATCCAATCTAACTAAGCCAAGTACATAACTATGATAAACTAAGAACAATATAATTGTGAATATAAACAAGTAGAGCAAAGTCATAATCAATATATTGAAGTAGAACAAAGTCATATTCATAATACTGAAGAACAAAGATGAACAATTGAAGAACAAGAGAGAATTACCAAGAATCCTCTTAACAGATCCGGAAACCAATCGAAGATTGACTCCTTCTAGTTCTAATCCTATGTAGCTATGCTAAACTAGAGATCTAATTGATGTGGTGGCTCTAGGGCTTGATCAGAGGCTTCTTCTCCCAAGATAAATAATGAATTAGGGGTCTGAGGTCCTCTCCTCCAGGGGCCAGGGGGTCTGCTTATATAGTCCTACCAAGTGAATATGGGACGTTGGATCAAACATACATTAATCGCACGGTTTTCCTTGATCCTTTAGGTCGGTGGAGCATGATCCGCGAAGTTGGCTCTAATTGGCCCTGAGGCTAGGGCGGGCGCCCAAGGGGGGAGGGCGGGCGCCCTGCCCCCGAGCCCGTCCGGTCTCCCGTTCGTTCCTGTGGCTTCCTGGACTCTTCTAGATGTTGAATAATTGCACGGCACGTTAATATCTCTATGTAAACCCGACGTGTGGGTCTTTCTTCCATAATTCCTGATAACCCCCTGCAGAAATAGACAAACACCAAAACTCTTAGAATTCTGTCAGATAAAACCCTAAGTCTGGATGTTGATTTCATTTGAATCCTTTTCTTTGTTTATTTGATAATTAATTTTGATACTTAAGGACCGTCAACAAGCCTAAGCAAATATCTCCCACTCATCTCCTTCATAGATTAAACATCTTTGTGAGATTGGGAGTGATTCCAAGTGCATTTTCTTGAGTGATTGCATCTAGTGGCGCTTGGGGATCATTCTAGCTGCGGTTTTCTTATTACTCTTGGTGGTTGCCGCCATCTAGATGGCTTGGAGCGGTGGAGGAGGACTGGCACGAGTTGGTGATTGTTCATGGCCATCTCCCGGTGATTGTGAGGGGTTTGTGCCTTCCCTGGTGGAGAGCCGAAAGGTAACTCTAGTGGATTGCTCGTGTCATTGAGTTACCTCACTTGTGGGTAGGTTCTTGTGCTGTCCTAGTGAGGACGAGGTTCGTGCTACACCTCTTAGCCACCGAACCACCAAGTGTTGGTCGACACAACGGGGACGTAGCATGCCGGCAAGCACGTGAACCTCGGGAGAAAAATTGTTTGTCTCCATTGTGTTTGTTCATTGGATTTTTCCTGGTGATTGGACTTCATATTATTGATTGGTTCATCTCATCTACGCGGCGGTATAAAGATCAAACCGTCTCTCTTACATTCCCGCAAACTAGAGTTGCTTACTTGTATAGAAACTTTAGATAGCTCTCTAGTGTAAGTAGTGACATAGCTCTTATGTGCCTAGTGATCATATCAACTAGAATCGTTGGATAGGTGGCTTGCAAACAACCCATTAGAGCTAGAGCAAAAAGCTACGCTTTGTTATTTACTAACCACTTGCTCTAGTGAGTTTTTGTAGAATTTTTAAATAGGCTATTCACCCCCCTCTAGCCATATTAGGACCTTTCACCACTTCTCTAAACTTTTCACCGGTGCAATAGAAAATATGCACTTCATTTTCTCAAAAGTGCCGAATCCCACCGAGCTTGCGAGTGTGTTACACCACCATGTGTGTACCAACAAGTGCAAGTGTGATAGCATTTTCACAATCATTTTCTTCGAAGGAGTTAAGTTAGCTCACTAGGTTCTAAAAGCATGCACATGAACAATGACACCTAGTGGCACTTGATAACCGCTTAGCCAAAGAATTTTGTTCTTTATAGTACGACTATCTTAAATGTGATCGCACCCTCTATGGTATCTTGATCACCAAAACTAAAACCCTAAGCAATACCTTTCCCTTGATCTCCATAGGGTTTTGTTTTTCTCTTTCTTCTTTTCCAAGTTGAGTACTTGATCATCTAGTGGTCATCACCATCATCACCATGATCATCACTTGCTCCATCACTTGGCATGTACCAACCTCTTTAAGTCTACACACACTTAGCATAGAGGTTAGTACTAGAGTTTCATCAATTATCCAAAACCAAACTAGGGCTTTTAACACGTCAAGAAGGTAGCCATCTAATGAAGACAACGCCTGATGCACACATGTATGAACACCTTGCTTGCGACCCTGCTGGTGTCACTGTGTAGCATCGAATGCGTTGGTGCAACAAACTGCATTGGGCCAAAGCACCCATCACGCGTTGGATGTGCCCCTAGGGTCTAATGTGACACTGCGTAGCGTTTGATGCTCGTGACTTTGCCACCTCTTCAAATTCACCTCTCGCGCAGTGGATCTCAAACCCTGTCTGCATCTCAAACTCCATCTTCTTTGCAAATGTACCAACACCACCATGTGTAAGTCACCATGTGCAAGTGTTAGCATTTTCTTAAAAGAGTTAGCACTCTCACTAGATCCTAATGCATATGCAATGAGAGTAGCACTTTGACAACCACATTTTAATCCTAAATCACTCGCACACCCTCTATGGTGTCTTGAATGCAAACCAAAAAGCTCATAACCAATTATAACTTTGCCTTAAGCTTTTTATTTTTTTCATTCTTCTTTTGAAGCCCAAGCACACTACCAGAATCCGGCTCTTTGCCAAGTGTATAGTGGTTTACCAAGTGTTTTTTTGGGACACTCGGTAAAGAAGCTCTTTGCCGAGTGCCAAAAAAACACTCGGCAAAAAAACACACGGCAAAGAAAAATTCAAATCAAAATTTGAAGCCTTAAACAAATTGAAATAAAAAAAGTTTTAAACTACAAAGTTGTATAACTTCTCAAGATCTACAATATTTATGTTGGCCATTTCTTCATTTGACAAAATAAAAATAAATTTGTTCATAAACTTTACCTCTCTTATAGTTCTAGGAACTACAAGAGAGATATGTAAGATTTATGAAAAATATTAGAATTACCATGTCAGATGAATAAATGACCAAACAATAAAAATAAACTTTGTAGATCTTGACAAGTTATGAAATTTTATAGTAGACAATTTTTTCGTTTGAGTTTATCTTGTTATTCAAAATTGTGTCTTTATTTGAAAATTTTTAAATTCGATTTTTCGAAATGACCTCAGATAAAAAAACTCTCTAAATAAACTTTGTAAGTCTCAAAAAGTTATGAAACTTTTTAGTTGATAACTTTTTGATTTGAAATCATCTTGTCATGCAAAACTACATCTTTATTTGAAAATTTTTAATTTTGTTTTTCTAAAATTATCCCGGATAAAAAAACTCCCTAAACAAACTTTGTAGGTCTCAAAAAGTTATAAAACTTTGTAGTTGATAACTTTTTTATTTGAAATCATCTTGTCATGAGAACTACGTTTAAATTTCTCAAATTTGAAATTCAAATTTTGTAAACGATATCGGATGGAGAAAATTTCTAAATGAAAATTATAGATCTCGAAAAGTTATGAAACTTTGTTGTTGACAACTTTTTTATTTAAAATCGTTTAGAGGATCAAATAATCAATTTACATATGATTTGGTATAATATATGACGAACCGAAATGCATTATAAACACAGGTGATGGTGTGCTGCTGTGCTTAAGTAGTAATAAGGTGCATGAGAGGGAGGTTTTAGGTTTGAAATACCACCAACAACATAGTTGTGAATTTTGCGCAAAAAAGTCAAAATAGCGAACGGGCGTTGGCAGATGGTAGCCCTCCCTTCCCAAAAAAAAAAAATTCCTATTTTTTGGGTTTTTATCTTTGCCGAGTGTCAGGCACTCGGCAAAACCTTTACCGAGTGTCCGATAAAAAACACTCGGCAAAAACCCCTTTGCCGACCAGAAATTTGTCGTGTGCTCTTTATCGAGTGTGGCACTCGGTAAAGATTTTGCCGAGTGTATTTAGGCCTTTGCCGAGTGCTAGAGACACTCGACAAAGCCTAGATGTCCGGTAGTGGCATTTGATCATCTTGGTTCCACCATTACCATCACCATGTTGAAATATACTTTTTTCTTATCTCATGAAGACTTAGAACAATATGTTAGCACATGCATGGGTTTTATCATTTACCAAAACCAACCGCCGCGCCTGTTTAACTCACAAAATTGGCAGTGCCGTGGTGGTCAGATAGTCATTCTCGGTACCAATGAAGAAGCTTCACTCCCACGGAATCTCGAGCCGGCGACCCTCGTCAGCAGTGGGGATCGGAATAATCATCCGTCGGATTGGACGTAAAAGTCCCGCACGGCGCACGCACGATGCGTGGTCGTCGTCATACTTAGGCCTTGTTTACTTCACCCTAAAAATCAAAAAGTTTTTAAAAATTTCCGTCATATCAAATCTTTCGGTACATGCATTAAGCATTAAATATAGACAAAAATAAAAACTAATTGCACAGTTTACCTATAAATCGCGAGACGAATCTTTTAATCCTAGTTAGTCCATGATTGAACAATATTTGCCACAAACAAACGAAAGTGCTAAAATACCGAAATCTAAAATTTTTTCGCATCTAAACAAGGTCTTATCCCTTGAATAGCCTCTCGATTCTGCCGGCCGGCCGGCAACCGTCAGCAGCAGTGGATTCAATTCATTCGGGAAGCTGATTGCAGGCCATCAACCAACAACCTATATACTATATGTGGCTGTGCCCTAGCCAGTCACTCCGGGGCTGTGCATGCATGCATGGCCACGGTGGTCTCCATGGAGATCGATCGACCATGTGCATGTGCATGTGCATATGGACTGTATACGTGGTGGTAGTGGCCAGCCGGTGGGTGTACCAAGTCCAAAATTGGAGCCCACGGAATCCGTCAACCCGCACCACACAGACACAGGAACGAAATTGTCGTCCGCCCGGCCGCCGCCTGTACAGTTGATGTAATAAAGTCCCGTACGCACGCACTCGTCAAGGCCAAGACCCAGAACTTGTCCTCCAATCTCCATGTGGTGGTGAATTAGGTCTTGTTTAGATCCGATTTTTTTTGAATTTTGATATTGTAGCACTTTCGTTTTTATTTAACAAACATTGTCTAATTATAGAGCAACTAGGCTTAAAAGATTCGTCTCGTGATTTACAGACAAACTGTGTAATTAGTTTTTATTTTCATCTATATTTAATGCTCAATGCATGTGCCGCAAGATTCGATGTAACAATCTCGAAAAGTTGTTAGTTTTTTATATAACCTAAAACCCGAGCCTCATCTCTCGTCTCGAGTCTGGTCGTCGCCCGGCCGGGCGACTCAGTCCAGCCGACGATAGATAGATGTCACTTTCCGATCCCCACGGCACCGTACCTTCGCCACACCTTGCAGTGGTCGTCGTTCCTCCAGGATACCATTCATGCTTTCTCTTAACTCCATTTCAAGCCAGCTTCTCCAGTTTCTCAACTTAGGCAGGCTCAAGATATATATATGTACATGCATACAAACAAAAGAGAGCAAAGCTATCTAGCTAGAGAGCATATGGTCGATGACGACGTGAAGGGTCGTAGCAGCTCCACTTCCCGGCGGGGATACCACCCAGAGAAGACACACCAGTACGACTGGCCGCCGCCGCCGATGTCGACGTCGACGGCGGCACCCGGCCTGGAGGTGGACGAGGCCTTTTGGAGGAGGAGGTGGTGGTGGCCGCGGCTGCACAGGTGCTCCTCCAACGCTACGAGGAGGAGGGCCCTGCTGGCCATCTTCGCCGGGGCGACCGTCATCGTCGTTCTATTCGCCGGCTGGAGCTCACCTGACGGGATGCTGCACTCGTTGCTCTTACAAGGTGTGTATGTCATCCGTATCTAACGATTTAATTTGGATTTATGCATGCCACAGCACGCATATGATCGATATACGTAATTACATCCTAGTATATCTTATGTAAAATATATCCATTTTCAATAATTATTTCCCCTCTAATATATTCCGTCCGAGCATGCATGCACGTTTTTACACACAATTAAATTAACTCGGTTATTAAGATCACGCGTGGGCATGGATAGACGGCTGTGATGATTAATTAGAAGTGTGTCTATGCTAAAAGAGGTCGCGCGGCTAGCTATAATTAAGCTAAGCCTGTTGTGTGTAACGTTCGATCGATAGATGTAAGTGTGTGCATATTGTGTACGTACGAGAGAGAACAAGAGAACCGATAAAACCGAACCACTAATATATGCTTTTCATAGTACTAATTGGGCTTGCTATATGTATTCATGTCAAAATTTGAAACTTGCTAGTGTAACGCAACACCCGTGAACCATATTAATTAGTGTGTGAGGCCGGCCGAATTTGGCACCCATCGCCGATGAATACTCCACGCGCGTGGTATCTCGATTCTCATGCTGATCAGGAATATGCCACCTAAGACTTCCAAGAGATCTGGCACTATATGGAATATGAGACAAGGAAACCGGCGGAGTTTTATGAAGAAAATTCAACGCACTTCACCTCTACTGAATTTTGCATTGGAAGGGTGTGGTGTCTTCATATGACAAGTGGGAAGTAAAGATGAATCATGGATATTAGAGAATTGAGTAGCTTATTTAAATCCTATTGGCTATTTATTAGTGGACGTACGTCGAGCACACGAGAAATTAGTATTACGTATATATTATTGGGAACAACATTTAATTTTCTAGAGTGGTGTGTCCAGCTAGAGCACGTCCAATCACATATTACTAAACGGTTTAAATGATTTGCACTATATAGCAGTATGAAATTTTAAGTGCAATTTGAGGCGTGAATATAGTTATACAATTTGACATAGACAATAGATAATTATACATACAGTCGTACACAGAGTCATATAGACATTGTTTAAATAGCATCAAAATTTTCTGTCGGCACATATGTAAGCCCAATTAGACGCGTGTAACAGTCGTTTTAGACGTGTTTATATAGGTGAACACTAGCGCAAAGAAATTACAAGATGTGGACTTGAGGTGAAGAAAATAGGGATTTTGAGAACAAAACATGGGGAATATTAGGTAGTGAGGTCTAATATTCCATCATGGCCGTTGGTCCTAAGAATCACCTCCAAAACACTCAAGAACTTAGATCTATACAACTCAAAAAAAATCACCAAGAAAAGAGTGTCGAAATTCACAAAATAAAAAATGATTCAATTAATGGGAGAAGACAAGAAAGGTGAATTCCATACCAATTTCTTATAGATTAAACAACTAAGGGTTCACATGTACATCAGATTGCTATAGCCCGCCACCAACATCCTCCTTCCTTTGTGAAGAACGAGACTAAGAGGTGTCTATCTCTTGCTTAGCGCCATTCTTGCACTTGGCTAAGACGTGACAGTTTGAGGCCTTCCTCTAGGTTTCGAGAGTCCCAAACCTAATACCACTACATCATCTTTGTATCGATGGGACGTCGTCTTCTTTCACTGGAAGCATAATACCGTTACTTCAAAACATGAAATAAATGCTAGAAAAATACGAATACATGTGCCAAGTTAAGGATTTAAACTCAGATGAACATGTTCCACCGTAGCAAACCACAATTGATCTATGATGAGTTTGCTACTTTATATATTTGATTGAAACGTGGGTCGTCCGACCACTTCAAAACCAATATAATTTGTTTATATATGTGCCATTTACTTTGAAGCAAGTACAAGTTAATAATATGAACGCTATTCAAATGAACCTGTACAAAATTGTCGCGGGAAATCGTGTGGTGGAGGATACGAACGTGAACAATACGGCACTACAGAAAAGGTAGATGAAGGTGATATGCATGTGCCCATTAGTGCGGACGCAATGTGATGTTACATCGAAGACGCTGCACTCGCTAGTTGCAGAGAGAGAGAGAGGGGTACTCCGCCCTCCGTTTACAAAACAAAAAAAACCGTGCTAGTCAAATATGTCAAGTTCGATCAATTTTATAGTACATAGTATTTGTATTTATATCTTTAAATAAATTTATTATAAAAATATATTCTATAACTAATTTAATATTATTTATATTATTTGTTAATACTTTTTTATATAATAATTTTTGTCAAAGTTAAATCACTTTGACTTCTCGAAATATAAGAATTGCATTCTTTTGTGGATAGAGAGAGCAGGTGATTTGATGTGTCCAGAGTATATGGTTATGAGATGACTTTAATGTCGACAAATATTGACGCATGCTATATATCTCCGTTCTAAAAAAACACAAATATTTTCTCTTTTAGAATGAATTAGGTGCTGTTTGGTTTCAACGATGTAAACGTAACATATAAATGGGATGATGTCATAGCGCTACTAATTTCAGGTAATGGAAACTGTTAATTTATTTGTTTCCGTGAACACGCAAACACTACTAGAATACACTAGTTTTTCCTAGAGTTAGAACCCTAGGGAAACACCTAAAAACAGTAGGGAAATATTTTCCCTAGAACTTTTTTTTTAGGAAAAGCACTAGGGACGATTTTGACGAGAAAGAAGAAGTGCCCTAGGATTTTTAATTCAACAATAGGGAAATAAACTTTCCCTAGAGATTAATAACCGTAGGAAACTTCACCTAGAGATTTTTTCCCTATGATTTCTTTAAGGCCTTGTTTAGTTCTAAAATTTATTTGCTTTGGGCTACTGTAGCATTTTCGTTTTTATTTGACAAATATTGTCCAATCGTGGATTAACGACTAAGCTCAAAAGATTCATCTCATGATTTACAGTCAACCTGTGCAATTAGTTTTTGTTTTCATCTATATATAATATTTCATGCATGTGGCGCAAGATTCGATGTGACAGGGATTTTGAAAATTTTTAGTTAGTTTAATTTTTGGGAACTAAACAAGGCCTAGGAAAATAAAAAACTCTAGGAAAACTGGTTGATTTTAGTCGTGAAAAGGAGCGGGCAACCGGATGGCCCTGTTTAGTTTCCCACCCAAAATTTTTTCATCCATCCCATCGAATCTTTGGACACATGCATTGAACATTAAATGTACATAAAAAATAAACTAATTACACAGTTTGGTTGAAAATCGCGAGACGAATCTTTTAAACCTAGTTACTCCATGATTAGCCTTAAGTGCTACAGTAACCCACATGTGCTAATGATAGATTAATTATACTTAATAGATTTGTCTTGCAGTTTCCTGTCGAGCTATGTAATTTGTTTTTTTATTAGTTTCTAAAAACCCCTCCCGACATCCTTCCGACATATGCGATGTGACATCCAAAAAATTTTCATCTCCAATCTAAACAGGGCTGCTGGAGACGGTGAACAATGTCTGCATTCCATGGTCCGTATTAATGGTTCACATTGTTATCCATTACGGACTAGGCGAACCAAACTGAAAGGAGCATAATTAAGCCTTGTGGCACCCAAAAATCCAAAACTTTACAAGATTCCCTATCACATCGAATCTTACAGCACATGCATAAAGCATTAAATATAAATAAAAAATAACTAATTGCATAGTTTACCTGTAAATCACGAGACGAATCTTTTAAGCTTAGTTGCTTCATGATTGGATAATGTTTGTCAAATAAAAACGAAAGTGTTACAGTGTCAAAATTCAAAAAGTTTTTGAATCTAAACAAGGCCTTAGATTCCTAGGCAGGAACCTGAACGAAACAGTACCAAACGGAGGTTCACTTACTACTAAAATGGTGGATTTTGTTTTAAGTAGTAATAAGAATATATACTACACCAGTCTTAGCACATAAGAAAACCCCCGTACAAGAAAGCTCATACTAAATGTAAAATGCTAAATACTAAGAGAACCTCACATCACTGAAAGAAGCTGGTTCCGGTTGTGATTTTAGTACTGTAGAATAGTCTATCATTGCACCATCCTTTGTCTGGGTGGAGGATACATGTCCATTTCACGTTAATGCTACCGGGATTCGTAGATAAGCCGGAGGAGAAGCACTCATCATCTTTAGACTTCTGGTGAGCAATTTAGCAGTGGCGATAATAAGTCACTAAGTTGGTCATGGAGTAGTTAGGATACACTGCCACACGTTCAGGCATTAGTACCGGTCGGGAAGGGCCTGTTGCCCCGGTTCCCGAGCCGGTGCTGCCCTTCCGGGACTAAAGGCCCACCCTTTAGTCCCGGTTCGGGAAACCGGGGCTAAAGCACCCCCCTTTAACACCGGTTGGTAACACCAACCGGTGTTAAAGGGTCCTGCGAGGACTGCCACGTTGCAGGACCCTTTAACACCGGTTGGTATTACCAACCGGTGTTAAAGGGTTTCTTTTTCTTTTTTTTTTGGTTCACTTCTTCGGTTCTGTTTATTGTTTATATATAATATATAATAATAGGTTTTTCAATACATGTTTTGCTGATACAATATTATATTTATATTACACGCATATTAAGCATATATAAATGAAAATTATAGGCTTAGCTTAATAATTAAGCTTTGCCTATAATAAAATAAATAGACCACATCAAAAATTAAATAGATATGTAAAAAGCTTTATATATATATATATAGTTTTATATGTACAAAATTCGTAACACATATATACATAGAGTTTTTTCTCCCAATGTCTACAAACGATACAAATGATCATCGTTGTTTGGAATAAGAGTTTCGTTGCCGTTGAAGTGAAACTCGCCGTTTGGATTGATCACTTGGTCGCGGAGAAATCCTGCTATCGTCTCTTGGATAGCTTTGATTCGGTCTTGTTGTAGGACCTTTTCCCTCAGCCATTCCGTCTTTAATTTGAAATAAATAAAAAAGGTATTAGTTATCTAAGTTATTCAATATAATTCAGGAGATAATGAAAAGAGACATGTAACGTACTCTGAGCGTCTCTGTGGGTGTTTGATTGACTTGTGCCATCATGAATTTGCACACGTAATATGCACATAGATTGTTCTCCCCTTCTTGTCTTAAACACCACTGTACGATATATATATAAAAATATTCACGACCACGACAATAAGAAGGCTAAAAGTTAGCGAAATTTTGTTAGCTAGTAGAACTTACTTGTGGATGTATTATGTTAAGCGGCGCTTTACATCCACTGAGATGTTCACGGTCAATGAATCTTTCCCAAACCCTATACACAGCCATTGTATATTGTGAACTAATAATTACAGAGTCATATTATGATATTTTTGTAGCTGAGATCGACATTACGTACCTTTGAATAATGTTTACCATTTGTTGATAATTTTCTTGTGGTTTTCTCATTGAGTCAAAGATTATCAACCGGTTCTTGGGAATTTCAATGACCATGAGTATCTAGTGAAAGCTGTTTACACACACATATATATATAGTCAGTCCTATAATGTAAAATAAAATATGCATACACTTAATAACTATATAACTCACTCGAAGTTGAAGGGGAAGAGTATTTTTTGTTTTTCTTTTTGGTTCACAAAGTACCTCATAAGATTGGTGCAGACTTCTGTCTCATGATCTGCTGTCCACACTGCCTGCGGAGCCTTGAAAACAATATAAGGGTCAACGAACCCAATACTATTGTCATTTCTCATTCTGAGCTCTCTCATTTGGTGCCTGCATATATACATGCAAATCCTAAGTGTGTAAGGATTATATACATGTAATTAAAGAAGTTAGAAGTATAATAAAAAGAAAAAAATACTTACAGACAAAAGCAGCTGACAAGAGATTTGTCAAGAGCGTCGAGGTGGCATAATTGGTGCAATTCTTCGAACTGCACGTATATGAGGTCATCTCCACGGAAGTAGTGATGTTGTCTAATACGAACAGAAATCCAATTATCTCCCCTTTTAGACGCCTCAATGCACCATTTGTTTATTGCAAACATTTGTGTGCCGAGCTCGTGTAAACGCTTAGGATCGAATAAACTCCTGCCCGGTTCATATCTTGCCCTCCATTGATCAACTACCTCGGCTTTTTCAAATGTTTGGCATCCAAGAATGGCGGCAATTTCTTCCATATTTAAACCGCTCTGTCCAAAGTAACGCTCAAGCGAGTCTAGCTCAGACAACGCTAAGGATTTCTTTGGCATCAAGTCTTCATTTGAGCCGTATTGATTTGGCACAATCAAAGGGGGCACCGGTTTTGATACTTCTCCGAGCTGTGGGACCCCCTTTAGCACCGGTTCTTGTTAAAAACCGGTGCTAAAGGGTTCCTGCCCCGACAGCACATGTCAGTAGCCGTTGGGCAGGACCCTTTAGCACCGGTTTGTAACACGAACCGGTGCTAAAGGGGTCTTTAACCCCGGGCCGCAAAAAGGCCGAGGTTTTTGGCCATTTCGGGCATCGACCAATGCCTCATTCTGTAGTAGTTCACACAAAGATTCTTTGTCAGGTGCATCACGTCGATCGCGTTGCGGACCTCTAGGACATTCCAGTAAGGTAGCTCCCAAAATATGGATTTCTTCTTCCACATGGGTACGTGTCCCTTAGCATCCTTGGGAATAGGTTCGCTGCCTCGTCCCTTTCCAAATACTACTTTTATATCCTTGACCATTTCGAGTACATCATGCCCGGTTCGATTGAGAGGTTTGGTCCGGTGGTCTGCCTTGCCTTTAAAATGCTTGCCTTTCTTTCGTACTGGGTGGTTCACAGGAAGAAACCGACGGTGGCCAAGGTACACGACCTTTCGACATTTTTTCAAAAATACACAGTCAAGGTCTTCATAACAATGTGTGCATGCATTATATCCCTTGTTTGACTGGCCTGAAAGATTACTCAGAGCTGGCCAATCATTGATTGTTACAAACAGCAATGCTCGCAGGTCAAAGTGCTCTTGTTTGTACTCATCCCACACGCGAACTCCTGGTTTGCTCCATAAAAGTTGAAGTTCCTCAACTAATGGCCTAAGGTAGACATCTATGTCATTGCCAGGTTGCTTCGGTCCTTGGATAAGCACCGGCATCATAATAAACTTCCGCTTCATGCATAGCCATGGAGGAAGGTTGTAGATACATAGAGTAACTGGCCAAGTGCTGTGACTACTGCTCTGCTCACCGAAAGGATTCATACCATCTGTACTTAAGGCGAACCGCAAGTTTCTAGCATCATTTGCAAAATCTGGGAATTCTCTGTCTATCGCTCTCCACTTCTATCTTACGGTCTTCTTTATGCCACCGCAACAACTTTGCATTGTCCTTATTTCTGAACAGACGTTTTAATCGTGGTATTATAGGAGCATACCACATAACCTTGGCTGGAATTTTCTTCCTATGACGTTCTTCACCCTCAACATCGCCAGGATCATCTCGTCTAATCTTATACCATGATGCCTTACATACTGGACATGCATCCAAATTCTCGTATTCCTCCCCACGGTAGAGGATGCAGTCATTAGGACATGCGTGTATCTTCTGGATTTCTAATCCCAAAGGGCAGACAACCTGTTTTGCTTCATACGTAGTGGTGGGCAATTCGTTGCCTTTCGGAAGCATCTTTTTTATGATCTTCAATAACTGCCCAAATGCCTTGTCAGATGTACCATTCTTTGCCTTCCATTGCAGCAATTCTAGTGTGGTACCCAGCTTTTTTTGCCCCTCTTCAGCGGTGGGATATAGCGATTTCCTGTGGTCCTCTAGCATGCGCTCGAACTTGGCTTTCTCTTTATCACTTTCACATTCTCTTTGTGCATCACGGATGGCATCACCAAAAGCATCATCGCCCCGATCATCTTCTGCCGCCACCTCTTCTTCATTATCTCCCCCCATTGCAACATCATTGAAGCCACCGTACTGAGCAATAATATTGGCATGGTCCAATTCTTCTTCTTCTTCTTCACCTTCATCCATTATAATCCCGCTTTCTCCATGTTTGGTCCAACAAATATAGTTTGGTACGAAACCAGACTTTAATAAGTGTGAATGAAGAGTTCTTGAGTTAGAATATTCCGTCAAATTCTTGCACACGGCACATGGACAGCACATGAAACCGTCCCTCTTATTTGACTCGGCCACACTTAAGAAATAGTGCACGCCATTAATGAACTCTTCGGAGCGCCGATCGGCATTATACATCCAATTACGTGTTACCATCTGCATTAAAGATAACATATATATTATGAAAACCATGCACACATATAGTTTCTCATCTTATTGCACAACATGTCTAAGATACATAGTTGATTAATTTACGAAAGCTTGGCTACAACAAATACAATCGCAACTAGCATTAAAAAAAACAAAACTAAAATGCACTTAAGCAACATAATTAGTTCGCGTCCGATCCCAACTATAATAGATAGATCATTCGCTTGATCAACATCATTGAACTCCTTTCGTCGGCTCACTGCCTCACCACCTTCAGCCTCAACCACCTGTGCAAAAGATTTCTTAATGTGTTCAATGTATTCTTCCTCCCAGTACCAACCTGTACATCCGCCGGTACCGTCCCACTGAAATTAAAAGAGAGAATCAAAAGTTTAATTAATATCATTTAAAAAAATATGCATATATATAAGCAAATGTCTGGAAATAACTCACATTACGATCTGGACACTTGTAGAATATACGACCCTTGTTTACTCCCTCTTTCGACACTTCGTACTCCATCAAAATCTTCTGCCCACACTTGCCACAAGTAATGAGAGGGAGTTTCGGACGGTATCGCTTTTGAACCCGTTGAGAGACTGAAGACCCGGTCACGGTTGCCATCTACTATCCATACTCAATTTTAAAACAATTATAAATTCCACATTTACTAGTAAACATGTATGATACAATGGACATTATATGTAGTAATAAAAATAAATCAAGTGATATTAACAAACCAATTAATTTGAACTATACTACTTTCTATGATCATAAAAATATACTATAATTCATTCTTGCAAAATACATTAAAACTAGGTTAACCATGAAATATGATATATATATATATATGGATACTAATTCATGTGAATGATTCAAAATAACAAAGTGGATTTGAGCTAAAAAATGATGGGAACATCACAAGCCAAAAACAACATGAAAAAGACAAAAAAGGCTGAAGTTAGTCACCTCCAAGCACGAAGAGACGATGACGGAGTCGAAGAAGATCAACGATGGGCGTTGGAGATGAAGAACAAATGAAGAACAAGCAAGAAGAAGCTCCAAGAACAACAATGGTGCTCTCGGTTTCAAATGGGCAGAGGGGAGGAGGGAGCCGGCCTATAAACCGGACCTTTAGTACCGGTTCCGAGCAAAAACCGGTGCTAAAGGCTTACCTTTTAGCACCGGTTTGTAACACAAACCGGTGCTAAAGGGTTTGCCTCGGCCCGTGGCTCTGGCCGGTGCTAAAGGGACCCCTTTAGCACCGGTTCTTGTTAAAAACCGGTGCTAAAGGGTCCCTGCCCCGACAGCACATGTCAGTAGCCGTTGGGCAGGACCCTTTAGCACCGGTTTGTAACACGAACCGGTGCTAAAGGGGTCTTTAACCCCGGGCTGCAAAAAGGCCGAGGTTTTTGGCCATTTTGGGCATCGACCAATGCCTCATTCTGTAGTAGTGATACTGACCACACTGTCGCGAAGCCATCCAAGTTGATGAGGAAGAACATTCCATATATTGGGATCAAAGGGTAGATTACATACAAGCTTTAATTTTGGAAATTTACGTTTTGCGTATCTTTGTATTACACATAATTAATAAAAAATATTCCTAGAAAACATAACGTTTTAGAATTTATTAAAAAAATGTCTCAAAAATATGATGTTTTAGCTCTAGATTTCTTTTAGTTAGCAGGTTTTGTTTCTTGATGAGCGCTGATCGTATTATTATCAATAAATAAAGGTAATGTTTATATTGATAGTTTTGCATTATTGAGCAGTAAGCACTAATCTAAAACTTCTTCTTTTAGAGCCGATGGAGTATCACTTTACTTTAAACTAAACATGCTTGAAAACTGAAATACAATAATTAGAAAATAGTTCATTTCCTCTGCATGCGCATAGTCGCCAAGTCGAGCTAGCTAATCAAGCCTAGCTAGTGATTTTTGTTATGTTCTAATTTTTCTTTATGTGCGACGACGACGAATCAGGTTTTGAAGACAAAACTCCATTTAACCTCACCTCCGACCATCTCCTCGACGGCCTTCTCACGGCTGAGTTCGGCTACCGGTCGTGCCGGAGTCGATATGAGTTCGCCGGCTACCACAAGAAATCGTCGCATAAGCCATCACCCTACCTCCTCGCCAAGCTGCGGAAGCAAGAAGCCCTCCAAAAGCGATGCGGCCCCGGCACGGCCGCGTACAAGAAGGCACTCCGGCGGCTTGAATCCAACGCTGCCGTCGTCGAGGACGACGATGAATGCCGGTACCTCGTGAATATCAGCTTCCGAGGTCTCGGCAACCGGATGCTCGCCGTCGCGTCGGCCTTCCTCTACGCGGTGCTTACAGAGCGCGTCCTCCTCCTCAACGGAGGCAAGGATGATGTGGCCGATCTCTTCTGCGAACCCTTCCCAGGCGCGACATGGCTGCTGCCGCGCCCTGGTTGGTTCTCCCCGTTCAGGAAGCTCGACGATTACGACGGGGACAGCAAGGAGAGCCTGGGGAACATGCTGCAGAGAGGCGCCGCCGGCGTGTCCGCCGACGGGAACATGTCCTGGCTGTCTCCACCGCACCCGCCGTCGTATGTGTATCTCCACCTCGCTGGCGAGTACGGCTTCCACGACAAGCTCTTCTACTGCGGGGAGCACCAGCGGCTCCTCCGCGGAGTGCCGTGGCTGCTCATGAGGGCGGATGGCTACATGGTTCCGGGGCTGTTCCTCACGCCGCCGTTCGTCGGAGAGCTCGAGGCCATGTTCCCGGAGAAAGACGCCGCGTTCTACCACCTGGGTCGGTACCTTTTCCACCCCAGCAACGCCGTCTGGCGCTCTGTCACGAGCTACTACAGCGCCAACCTCGCAGGCGCCGGCCGCCTCGTCGGCATCCAGATCAGGGTGTTCCAGGAGAACCAGCCGCAGCAGCAAATCCTGGACCAGCTCCTGTCCTGCGTCCGCAATGAGAAGCTGCTCCCAGAGACAACTACAAATAATGGCAGCGGCACGTCGTCGTCCCACGGTGTCCTTGTGGCGTCGCTGAGCCCGTGGTACTACGAGAGGCTCAAGGATGAGTACAATGGCAGACTCGCCGGCGGCGTGCACCAGCCGAGCCACGAGGGGCGGCAGCGGTGGCGTGACGAAGCGCACGACGTCAAGGCGCTGAGCGAGATGTACCTGCTCAGCATGTGCGACGTGCTTGTCACCAGTGGCTTCTCCACGTTTGGGTACGTCGCGCAGGGCCTGGGCGGGCTGCAGCCGTGGGTCATGTCGAGGCCGTCCCCGTTCGAGGAGTGGACGGAGGGTCAGGCGGCGCCAGAACCGCCATGCCAGCGCGCGCTCTCCGTCGAGCCGTGCTTCCACTCGCCGTCATACTATAACTGCACGGTGAGGAGGGACGTGGATCTGGACAAGGTGACGCCCTACATCAGGCGCTGCGTGGACGTCAGCTGGGGCATAAAGCTTGTCAATCAAAGCAGTGACCATCAATGGTAGCATATTGTCAAATAGGCGCCGTAGGCCTTTGAACAAACCTGTCCTAGCTTTGCTTTGTTCCTTGTTCTGAACGATACGCCTTTTCCATTTGATTATGCATAGATAAGTTCAACTTAAAAGCTTAATTAATTGATAGAAACTTTTTAAATTGGCAGAGGGGAAGGATCCTCAACTAATTTTATTAGAGCATGTCCAAAAGGGACTCTATTCTAATTTTCTAGTGTTAGATAAAAAAATTAATGGAGCCCAACTCGAATTCATACTTTATGAAGGTCTCTAAGTCTTCTTCCTCTGCCACATCTCTCAGGGGTGTGTAGAGAACACATATATACTTCTTCCAATGAATCCCCCCTCCACTCACTCTCGTGCATTTTTTGTCCCAACTCTCTTTCGCGTCGCCACCCTATTCCCCTCTCTCAGTGAAGCAACTCGGCCCAGTGTGGTTCCCTTCCTCGGCCCTTGTTCCCTCCCCGGCAAAGTCCGCTCCATACTGCACCTTTCCGCACGGTGAGGCACCTGACCCCACTTTGTGTTGCTATTATGAGAACCGATGAGTAAATTTAGCGCCATGATCCTCAAGGAAATCAATGGCTAGCACTCAAGACACAGAGAATTTATATTGGTTCAGGATGAAGCCCTACGTCCAGTGTCAGAGACTATGAGTATGTGTTCCTCAATGTTCAAGTGCTCCAATGGTTTACAACAAGTGGTACGCAAGCTATGGTTCTACAGGTAGAAGAAATAGAGGTAGAGGAAGTCGATCATTTGGAAGAAAGCCTGGCTCCCCTTACATAGTCACGGACTAGGTTACAAGTAGATATATGGGGTTCTCCTGGCCGAGTGGCCAAGAGCTCAAGGGAGGAAGAAGCTAGAAAGCCTAGGTGGCACTCCATCTAGTCTTGTCAACATGTCCAAGTATGGTCGTAGTGAGCTTGCTCCTTACGCCGAGGAAACTACAAGTTACTAAAACTAAGCTAGTTACAAAAGCAACTACACAAGCACAATATAATATGAATGAATAAATACTAGCTTGTGTAATGGGATTGCAAACCAACACGATGAGAAAGGTTGACATGCTGATTTTTATCACGAGGTTCACTTGTTTGCCAACAAGCTAGTTCTCATTGTGCCCACTGATTCACTTTGTGGTTCACATGCTAATTGGCATTCACAAGCCAAACCCTTCACAAGTGTTCTGTAAGAACCTACATAAGATGAGGGCACTCAACGACACACTCTACTAGAGTTGTTCTTCATGGCTCCTGTGGGGCGAGCACAACACCCCTCACAATCACTTCTTTGGAGCTCCACACAATATTCTTGCGGACTTCAGATAGAGAACTAACCACTAAGCCATCTAAGAGGTGGTAACCTCTAAGAGTAACAAGCAACAACGGCTTGCAACTCAATGCAATCTCAAAATGCAATCGCATTAGAATTGCTCACTCGCAATCGATTCACACTCTTGCAAGCACAAGTGAGTTAAAGGGCTCCCAAGCACTCTCAAGCATGGACACTAAGTCCTCTTTTTAAACGTCAACATAGCATGAGAAAGGACTAAAATCATAATACCATTTAGCTATAGGGGTTATTACTAACGGAATTCCACAAGTTTTGGTGACCATCTATTTCTATAGGGGTTATCGGAATAAGAACAAAAGGAGGTCCACATGGCAGATTTACATAGAGAGAATACCGCGAACTTCAACTCTGGAGTAATCTAGAAGGTTCCAGGAGGCTCTAGACCAAACAGGAGCTCAAACTGGCTCGGTGGCCAGGTGGGCCACCCACCTGTTAGGGGCGGCCGCCTGGAGATCTCCACCAATCAGCTTCAACCTCACGGATTCCCAGTCACCGTCTTTGAGAGGTAATCTTAAGTGCACGTTTAAGTTGGTTTGATCCAAGGGTTGTGGTGCTTCCTATGGGGCTATAAATACAAGCCTAACCCACCCCCTCAGAGGCATCTCCTTCATCTTCTTCATTAGCTATCTCTAGAGCAAAAACTAGGGTTTCATCAAGTAGAGAAGTAGAGGTCCCTCTAGTTCATCTAGTTCTAGTTCATCTAGTTCTAATTCTAGTTGTCTAGTTGTATCTAGATTAGAGGGAGAGAGAATAGGAGAGAGCCAAGGAGGAGCCAGATCTATCGGATCTTCCTCAACATTGTATATCTGCAGCAACCAGATCGTCCTTAGTTAATCTCTAGATACTTCAATTCTATAATTCCTGAGTTCTTATTTAATTTCCATATTTACTTTTAAGTTATTTATTGGATTTCTGCTTGCATCGAGTGCTCTAGTTCTTGCAGCACTAGAGTAGTAATTAATAGGTTAAGTGTGGTGCTTAGTCTTGCAATTACCTAAAATTGCACCCAATCCAGCGTATTGTTGTGGTAGCCCAGGATCGTAACAGTCTTGATGACCGACGTATTCCACCATGTTCAGATTGGTGTCGTAGGACCACAGTCAGAGCTTCCTAGCCCCTATCTCATCTCTTTCTGTGGTTAGTGTTCTGATGTCCCAAGATAAGTAACCTTAGAGTAAATCCTGATTCCTAGATCAACCTATAGAACTCTTAGGAAAATTCATCTCTACCCTACAAAATTATATATAGTTATCCTTGGGTGATCTAAATCTTTACTAGTAGACTTCACGTTCCCCATAGATAATCGATACCTTGGGATACTCCTGGGTGAAAGCTACATCGGTATCCTTGCGTTTGCGGATTTTTTTGTGTGCGTTTAAAATACCCAACAAGCTTTCTGGCGCTGCTGTCGGGGACTAGGCTTTTTGTCTATCTTTGGTGATTGCGTTAGGAAGTGTCAACAAACCCGTGTGTAGTAGATAAGATAAAGGTTAGTCTTTTGCACGCTTTCTTCTAATGGTAAAAAAATAAATACGATACACTAGACTTATCTCCCAGGTGAAGTGCTCACTAATATCCGTGCGCTTGTGGATTATTTCTTTTGATTCTTTTGTGTGTGTAACTAATATCAACAAGCATTTCTAGCGCTATTGCCAGGGAGAAAGACGGTCTGCTTAGATAACCTTGTCTTACTCTACCTTGTATCTTACTTTTATCTTTTTCTGTTATCTCACCTTTTCTTACATCTTACCTTTTCTTTTATGGATACCTTAAATTCCATTCCTATCCTTCAGTTCTCTGCACCCATGGAGACCAGCCTAGTGCCACATGAGTCATCACAACCTATCCAAACATGTAGCTATAGGCTGAGTCCGCGGTTGATTGCATTGGTCCAAAGCCTATCCTTTTCAGGAGAAGGAGATGAAAATCCTTACCTACACATTAGAGAATTTGAGCAAACATGTGACTATCTTCGCATAGAAGGCATATCTAACGAAACTCTTCGTTGGAAGCTATTTCCTTTTTCATTTAAGGGAAAAGCTAGACATTGGTATAATAGAGTCGTAGGTAAGCAAAAAGGAGATTGGGGATCTTTACGTTCCAACTTTTGCCTAGATTTCTATCCCATCTCCCAAATCATTGACCTTAGAGTCAAGGTTCTCACTATAAAGCAAGAATCTAAAGCATCATTGGCTTCAGCCTGGAATCGATTTACTATACTTTTAGCATCCGGCTAGGACTTTAGTCTATTAGACCCTATTCTTTTACAACATTTTTATAAATGTCTGAGTAGAGAAAGTAGAAAATTGCTCCACACTACTTGAGGAGGATCTTTCTTGCATGTCTCTTCTGAGAAAGCAAGATTAATCCTAGATCAAATCCCATCCACTAAATTAGATTACCTCCTAGAAGTAAAGCCTCAACCCTAGTTAGCTGAAACCAACCCTTCGCCAGACACACCATCTACTTCAGCTAACACATGTCTAGAGCAAGAAAAAGAAGAACTTCTATTTCTAGATTTTATTGTAGACATAGAACCTGATCTCTTTTCCAAATTTGGAAACGTTTTGAATTATCACTCTGTGAAGAGGCCACAAAGAAACACTAGAGAGTCTTTTAATCCTGCTAAGAACATTCCCCCTGCAAGAACCTTAGGAGAATTAGTATGTGTTATAAGTAATGATGGTTAGAACAATCCGAGCTTTCCACTAAAATAATCCGTTTAGATTCATCTTCTATTCTTATTCATTGCATAATCAATACAGATCAAATAAATGCTCTCTATAATCCAGTTGTGGGGATAAATATCATGTCTATGTCTCTTGCAGAAAATTTAATACAAGACATGACATTAATCCCAACAATAAAATTCATGAGAAGTCTCTCAGAACATATTATCCCCAGTTTAGGAATCCTACACATCCAGCCCATTCAGGTGGAAGGAACCTCAGTGCATTTAAGCTTTTATATCTTTGACACATGGGACTTCGACCTGTTGATAGGACAACCTTTTACACGACTTCTCTATGAAGGACAACCTGGGAAGCTAAAAAAACGCTTAGGCAAGAAACTTCAATTCCCATTGTGTGTCTCGCACTCTTTAAACTCTAGGACCGAACCTTGTGCACAAGAAGACCTGTTGGAGGAATTTAGAGCTACATACTTAGACTTTTTAGCCAAACCAGGATTAGAAGATGAAGCTAGATTCTTCATAGAAGAAGAAGCTGACCCTTCTAAGGAAGAAACTTTAGATGAGTTTGCCATACCACCTAAACCTCCTATTGAGCTTAAACCTTTACCAACTGGTCTTAGATATGCTTTTCTAGGTGATGATCCAGAGTCTCCTATCATTATAAGTGATAAACTCACTCAGTAGCAGACTCTTTGTCTAATGGCAGTCCTAGAAAAACATCACTCAGCCTTTGACTACTCACTCTAGGACCTCAAGGAAATTAGTCCTGCTCTTTGCACCCATCGCATTCCTAGAAAAACATCACTCAGCCTTTGGCTACTCACTTTCCATTCCCTTTCATTGATGAGTGGTTAGCCAACCATTCCTTCTTTTGTTTCTTAGATGGATATTCAGGGTATCACAAAATCCCTAACCATCATGATGACCAAAGCAAAACCACCTTTACATATCCCTACGGAACTTATGCTTATCATAGAATGTCTTTTGGGTTATGTAATGCACCTGCTTCTTTTCAAAGATGTATGATGTCTATATTCTCTAATAAGATTTAAAAGATTATGGAAGGTTTCATGGATGATTTTTCTATTTATGGAAAAACCTTTGATGATTGTCTAGAAAACTTAGATAAGGTTTTGCAAAGGTGTGAAGAAAGCACTTAGTCCTTAATTCAGAAAAATGTCATTTTATGGTTAGAGAAGGAATAGTGCTAGGACACTTAGTGTCTGAAAGAGGCATTGAGGTAGATAAAGCTAAAATAAAAGTAATTGAACATATACCTCCACCTGTTAATGTAAAAGGAATTAGGAGTTTTCTTGGCCATGCTAGTTTTTATCATAGGTTTATAGAAGATTTTTCATTCATTGCTAGACCTCTTACTCACTTATTGGCTAAGGATGTTCCTTTTAAACTTGATGATGCATGTTTACAAGCTTTTGAAATTCTTAAGAAAGCACTCATCTCAGCACCGATCATTCAACCCCCTGATTGGTCTTTACCTTTTGAAATTATGTGTGATGCTAGTGATTATGCTATGGGGGCAGTATTAGGACAAACTAAAGATAAAAATCATAATGCAATAGCTTATGCTAGCAAAACTTAATTATCCTACTACTCAAAAAGAGCTCCTAGCTATTGTTTTTGCTATTGATAAGTTTGGATCTTACTTAGTGGGAGCTAAAGTAATTATTTATTCTGATCATGCTGCATTAAAATACTTGCTCACTAAGAAAGATGCTAAATCCCGTTTGATAAGATGAATTTTATTACTCTAAGAATTTGACTTAGAAATAAAAGATAAAAAGGGAGTAGAAAATTATGTTGCCGATCATTTGTCTAGAATGCAATTTGAGAATCCACAGGAACTACCCATCGATGACTCACCCCGAGACGACATGCTCTACGGAATCAACAGATCTGACCCCTGGACTTGAGCCCATATAATCCCGGTAGTCAACTGAAATCTCGAAGGACTTCAAACCATCTTGCAACAAACCAAGATCGTAATAGTTCAACATAACACAGCGAATGTTACATAGTCATTCATTGCCGTCGAAGCGGCACCACATCAGAGTTACTTAGTTATTACAACACAAGTTTTGGAGTAGCGGAAGCAAAGTAGTTACACACACACATTTCACAAGTTCTAGTTACTGCCAGAGTCTCATGTCATCCATCAAAAGCAATAGGTACGAAGTTGTTAGAGGACCATGCCCCACGGTTTAGTCCTCATCCCCGGCGGGATGGAGACAGGTCTTGCTGAAGCCATCATAAAAGATATCATCTGCAACAGGTAGGAATAAACCCTGAGTACGAGGATGTACTCACCTAGACTTACCTGTCTAGATAAACATAAAAGACACCAAGGATCATGCAAGTCTGAGTATAAAGTGTAGCTGGCTTGACTCATCATTTGCCAAAAGCTTAAGTGGATACTACACCATATGTAAAAGCATTATATTAATCATCTTTAGCCTACCACTAGATTAGCACCTAGACTAAGCACTTCACTTGATTATTACAAACAATAATAACCATATCAAGTTCATCATATGTTCTTCCTTGCTACCATCACCTCATTATCATGAACCATAGTACTTAGTGAATGCTACGTTTGCCGCTGCTCTGTCAAGTTCTCACTGTTGACACTAGCTAACAACACTTAGATACTAGGTTGTCATCCCCAGCATGGTGCCAGAGTGTACAAAGGTATTTATAAATGTAAAGGCTCTCTAGAAAATAATCTATTCTATCCGCAAGCGCACAGATAAAACACCTCATTGTAGCATTTCACCAGGATAAGTATTCCAGGTATCGTTATATATAATTTTGCTTAAGAGAACAAGGGGTGAAATTAAGATAAGGACTAAATCTATCAAGGCATAGACTAGAGATAAACTTGCAAGAACATGATTACTAATGAGAAACTCGTCACACAGTCACTTACTTTGGCAGGGGGTAAACCATAAAGATAATGATAATGAATTATAAGTTCATGGGTAAATAACACAGCGATTAGAAAATAGACTACTCCTCATATATGTAGGTGACGTCGGATTAGCTAGAGAATGGATTCTAAGTTATCTACTATCTACTAAGTCATAATCTACTCTAGTTATCTACAAGATCATGTATAGCATAAAAGACTCTTCATTCATGTAAATAACATCTAAGCACCACGCCCACATGTGATCTACCACTTAACTCCCTCGAGTCAATAGCTAAGCGCTTTGCAAACTTATACATAAACTCATTATCAATCATAACTATATCAAATATAGAACTAGAGCAAACTAAGAGCATAATAAATAGAGACATAATGTAATTAGAACAAAGTATTAGAGAAAGATATGAATAATACCAATCTTTATTACCGAAGATCTGAATCCAGAGCGTAGTGCTCTACTTCTCTAATTGCTATCTAATCAATCCTCTAAACTTGTAGGATTAGGGAGTAGCTAATTCTAATTCTCTGTGGGAGAGAAGCTCTAAACCCTAACTTTGATTGCTACCTCTGATAATGATTTCTCCTCTTCTCCTCTCTCCCCCAGGGGTGGAGAGGCCTTGGTTATAGAGTCCTTTCAAGTGAATTTGGGCCGTCGGATCAAACCGACATTGATCGCACGGTTTTCCTTGATCCTTTAGGTCGGTGGAGCACGATCCAAGAGTTTGGTTCGGATTGGCCCCGAGACCTGGGCGGGCGCCCAAGGGGGGAGGGCGGGCGCCCTGCCCCGAAGCTCGTCCGGTCTCTCGTTCGTTCCCGTGGCTTCTGGACTCTTCTAGATTGAGAAAAATTGCGCGGCACATAATTATCTCGTTGTAAACATGACATGTGGGCCTTCTCTCCATATTTTCTGATATCCCCCTGCAGAAATAGATAAACACTAAAGCTCGTGGAATTCTGTCAGATAAAACCCTAATTCTAGATGTTTGGTGCATATTGATCCTTTTCCATGTTTAATTGATGGTTAATTTTAGTACTTAGGGACCGTCAACAAACTCCCCCAAGCTTACCCTTTGCTCGTCCCTGAGCAAACAGCTAAACTCAGATGGATCAGGAGTTGCTTCGATGTTTTCTTTCCTGACAGACACACATGCTTTTATAAAATTCTTCCAGATTAGAGTGAAGTGTTATGGAGCTTAGTACCTGCACTTAAGTCTTAAGTAATCGAAAGACAAAATAATTAAGTCAAGCACTATTCCTCCTGTCTATACTTCACCTTTGTTCCAGAGTTTTTCATAAGTTTTCAAAATAAAACTCAGAGTTCCAAGAAATGATTCTCTCAAGTCTCTCTATATGTGGTATTTGTGGATCCTTACCAAAATGTCACTTACCTATAGCTAACGGAATATTTAAGTGGAGCTCATAGGAGTGAAAAACAGCTCATACATATGTTGTCTAATCGAGCCATGGATCCAAAGGAACTCAGCATATAATTAAATCAAGATGTGCATGTGTGGTGGAGTAAATGATAGTGATGGTAAAAAAATGTATAAGTGATAATAAAACTTACTTCTCATTGCTCCTCATATTGCTACCTCTCCTCTTCTTTGATCTTTGCTTTGGGAGAACATGGGCTATCTCTTTTTTTTCAGGTGGGTAGTACACTACTAGATTTTGACCCTATTGCATCACGTCAACTTGCATCAAACACAAATCTGATGCAACAGGTGGCAGGTTTGCATCCGATGTTGAGAACTAATGCAATACGCATGATCTATTGCATCATTTCTTGAATGGCTGCAATAGGTGTAGGTTACTGCATCAAACACATTTGGTCGCGTTAGTATTGATTTGTTGTTGCAATATGTAGGTGGTATTGCATCGGTTTAGAATATAGATGCAATTAGGAAGTAGTATTGCAACGGTCTTGTGTTTGATGCAATGTCACGTAGGATTCTCGATGAAGGACGTGTAAGATAATATTTTGAAAGAATATTTAATAACGTGTAAGTTAATTCTTTTTGAAAGAATATTTAATAACGTGAAAATAACATCATGACTACGTATGAAATGAAATTTTATTTTAAAAAAGACGTGTAATAATTAATTATTGTTTTTAAAAAAGTAACAAATAACGTCTTTTAACTATGAATTTTTAATAACATGTAAGTTAATTCTTTTAGAAAGAATATTTAGTAACGTGAAAATAACAACGTGACTATGTATGAACTGAATTTTTAATTTTTTAAAAACTACACGTGTAATAATAAGTGAGTTTTTAAATATTTATTTTTAAAAAGTAAGAAATAACATATTGTAGCGACATAATAACTTTGTTTTAAAATTTTAAGGAAAACAACACATTAAATTAGTGAGTTGTTATTTTGTTTAAAAATTAAAAAAAACATGAGTAGAAGAGGTGTCGAACTTGCAACCTTTGGAGTGGCTAGATTAGGGACTAACCACTAGGCTAACTATACTTTGGTGTATGGACTAGTATATTATTTGTTTTTATTGTTTAATACGATTATATAATCATGGTTGATGTCATTACGTAGATATGTTTTGACCTGATCGTTGTATGTCGTATACGTGTGGCAGACGGCGTTTTTTTTCTTTCCGTAGAAGCATCGCCGACACCAGGGGCAGCGTTCCTTCCGTAGAAGCGTCGCCGACACCAGGAGACACGAACCCTGCTCGTAGATCGTCCTGACCCGAGGCGCCTCTTGCTGCCCATCTACGTCGTGCATGCGGCATCCTCGCTGCTTCCTCCTGTCGTGCCGTGATCAAGGTTAGGGACGACATCATCCTGCATCCTCGTATTGCCAATCGATTATGTTCCTGCATGCAGATCGGTCGTCCTCCTGTTGCCGATCCATGGTCCTCCTGCATCTTTCTCCATATTAGTTTATGTTGCCGATCCATGGTCCTCCTGCTTCTTTCTCCGTATTAGTACTAGTTCATTAGTCATGCACTGGTATTTTTGTCATGGTACTTTCTACAATTTAGATGTTTGATTGTCCGGTGCCAATTCTATATATGAGTTAGTAAATAAATTTCCGTTGTCATATTTGTGATACAATTTGGGTCACTCATTCACTGGTTTTATTATTTTTTTGGATGATGAAATTATTTGTAGTACTGCTATAGTGTCTATGAACTGATCTGTTAAAATTTCAGGTGTTGCAATCAATGTCACAGCAAGGTAGAAATTGGATGCGGCTGGATAAGGCATCTGCAGAGTGGCAACAAGGATTAACGGATTATCTTGATAGCACCTTTGGAGGCAGCTCTAAAGGAGGAACAGCACCATGTCCATGTGCAGTATGTCGTTCCATGACATTTCGGAAACGGTCGGATGTTCAGAATCATTTGCTTCGGAAAGGTTTTGACGAAGGCTTCATCCGAGAGCAGGAAAGTATATGTGATGGTTTAGCTATTGATGATGATGATGATGTTGTTGATGATTGGGCTGCTACCACAGAATTGGTACATTCGTTGATCAGGGGTAGTATACGTGGAGAAATCGATGAGGAACAGCCAAATGAGATGGCGAAGAAGTTTTTTAAATTGCTAGAAGAGGCCAGGAAGGAGTTGTTTCCAGGGTGCACAGAAGCTACCTAGGTGTCTTTCATTTGCAAAATGTTTCAGATGAAGTGCATGTTTGGTTGTAGTAATGCTTGCATGGAGTACATGCTTGGGCTGTTCTTGCTTGTTCTTCCTAAAGGACACTGCCTCCCAGATAGTATGGATAAGATCAAAAAGGTTGTTAGAGATCTTGGTCTGAATTATGAAAAGATAGATGCTTGCTATAATGACTGTGTGTTATTTAGAGGGAAAGAATATGAGGGTCTGGATAATTGCCCAAAATGTGGTGAGACAAGGTGGAAGCAGTCTAAAGAGGTACCGGATGTTGGCAGTAGTTGTGACTCAAAAAAGCGCGTCCCACATAAATTGCTACGGTACTTCCCACTTATTCCACGACTCCGAAGGATATATATGTCAGAGGATAGAGTATCATGTATGCGTTGGCATCAGGAAGAATTGGTGGTTGATGGAAAAATGCGACATCCTGCGGACTCCAAAGCATGGAAACATGTGGATGCAACATATGAATGGTTTGCAGAGGATCCTCGTAATGTCAGGCTTGGTCTAGCATCTGATGGATTCAATCCATTTGGTATGTTGAATGTGTCCTACAATTGTTGGCCCGTGATTTTAATTCCTTACAATCTTCCACCATGGTTGTGTTTGAAACAGTCGTACTGGATGTTGTCGATGATGATACCTGGAGCGAGATCGCCTGGTGTTAGCATTGATGTGTACTTGCAGCCTCTAATTGATGAGCTCAAAGTTCTCTGGGAAGAGGGTGTCAAAGCCTGGGATGCAAAGGAGAGGAAGGATTTTGATTTGCATGCGATTCTACTATGGACAATCAATGACTTTCCAGCATATGCGATGCTTTCTGGATGGAGTACGAAAGGCAAGCTTGCATGTCCATACTGTCATACGGAAACAGACTACTTATGGTTGAAGCATGCGAGGAAGCACTGCTACATGGGGCATCGTCGCTTTTTGCCTTTGAACCACAAGTGGCGCAGAAACAAGGTCAGTTTTAACAACAAGACAGAACATAGGGAGGCTCCACAACCTCTGACTGGAGAACAAGTGTTGCAACACTATGCTAGTTTTGAGCAAGTCAAATTCGGCCCTGAATCAAGAAAAAGGAAGCAGCGTGACGAAGAAAAGAGATGGCACAACTGGAGGAAGAAGAGTATTTTCTTTGAGCTTCCTTACTGGAAAAATTTGCTTATTAGGCACAACTTGGATGTGATGCACATCGAGAAAAATATATGTGAGAGCATATTGGGCACCTTGCTAGACATAGAAGCTAAAAGTAAGGATAATGAGGAAGCTCGGCTTGACATGCAGCATCTCGGTATAAGGACAGATCAGCATCCAGTCCATGAGAATGGTAAGTTCACCTTACCACCTGCTTTGTACAAATTACAAAAAGATGACAAGAAACTTTTATGCAAATTTCTACATGAAGTTAGGCTGCCTGATGGGTACGCGTCCAATATCCGAAGATTTGTGGATGGAAATCGGTGTCAGTTGTCTGGTTTGAAAACTCATGATTATCATATTATATTTCAGAAACTTTTACCATTAGTACTACGCAACATTCTGCCCCAAGAAGTTGTTGTCGCATTGGTTGACTTGAGTAGGTTCTTCAGTTCGCTTTGTTCAAAGGAGCTGGATGAAAAGGAGCTTGCTAACATGAGTGCTTCGATTAGGGAGACTCTCGGTCGGCTTGAGATGATATTCCCACCTACTTTTTTTGACATCATGGTACATTTGCCACTTCATCTAGCTGAAGAGGCTTTACTTGGTGGACCTGTATGCTATAGGTGGATGTATCCTGTTGAGAGATATCTGCGCACGGTAAAAGGTTATGTGAGGAATAAAGCACATCCTGAAGGTTCAATAGCGGAGGGATATCTCACAGAAGAGTGCATGACATTTTGTTCATTATTCTTCAAAGACATGCCAACTCGCCCAGAGCGTCATGAAAGTGGTGCAGTGCCTGAACCACCATCTGGTTTGAGCGTTTTTGCTGATCATGACTACAGTAGGAGAGGCTACAGTTTAGAGGTCTTGGATGACTCTGAGATGCTGAAAATAAGGCACTACATACTGACAAATACTGATGAGTGTGCTACTTTGCCTGAGTGAGTTAAATGTAACAATTGAGCATGCTATTTTTATGCTATTTTTGTGTACATGATATCTTACTAATTCTTTGCATTTTGTTTGGTATACCCACTACAGTGTTCATAAGGCTTTACTAAAGAAATATAATCCGCATAATGTTGAGAGAAGACACAAGCAACAATTTGTTGCTTGGTTTGAGGACAAAGTGAGTCGCCATATTTGTTTTCAATTTATTATGTTGCATGTTGAAAGCATCTCATTATTTTTGTTAAATGGATAAATTACAGACAAAACAAGAATATGACCAAGGAAAATCAAGTGAGTTGATGTACAACCTATCTCAAGGACCAGATTATCGTGTTCGTGTATTCAATAGATGTTTCATCAATGGCTTCCTATTCCGGACGTTGTCGGCAGAGACGAGCTTGATCACACAGAACTGTGGTGTCCTTGTGAAGGGTGATGAAGGTACGGGTAATATGGACTTGTATGGAGTTATTAAGAAAATTATCTCTCTACAATTCGATGGTGGAAAGGAAGTAATGATGTTTCAGTGTGATTGGTTTGATGTCCCTGCTTCAACAAAGAGCAAAAGTAAAGGGTACAACAAAGATCAATTTGGAATTATAGATATTGATACTACATGTTTCAGATATTCAGATGATCCCTACATTCTAGCGACACAAGCAGAGCAAGTGTTTTATCTCAAACATGCAAAAAAAACAAATTGGTCTAGCGTAGTTCGAATCAAACCAAGAAACCTTTTCTCCATGCCGGAATCAGCTAGTGTTGAAGAGGAAACAGAAATTGATGTTGACTCATTGCTTGTTGGGGTGGAGCACATGACTATTAGGAACAAGCAGGGGGACCTAATGAATTGGCGACGAACAGACATGGAAGGGGAAGCACTTGATGCTTCTGTTATTGAGAAAGCAATTGCTCAATCTGTACCAGAACCAAATGAAGAAGACATCAGTGATGAGGGCGAAGATGATGATGATGCTTATGTTGACGATGGTGTTGTCGCACCTGTCCTTGCCACAAATGACGAAGCTGATGATGATTTTTTCGCTTAAGTGTTTTGAGAGAAGATTCAGAGCAAGTAGTCATGTTAAAAAATCATAACTAGAGGTTCATAAGTTCAAATGACTTACAGAAATAAATATTTTACCAATATTTGATAGAACCAACTATTTCACATGACCATTCATAGCACGAATAGTTCACAGAACATTAAGTTGCCAAATATAGTGGTTCACAAGTCTAGAACAGTTCTTCCATCCATCTAGATAGCTAACAGCATCTCAGCATGCTCTACACTTAGTTAATTAAACAGACATTCAGTGGAGCATAGGTTCACCATCAGCATGCACTACAGCTAGGTAAATACACATACTTAGGAAACTGAACACACAAGTTCAGCTTAACATAGAAGCTACACTACGAACAAGACACCAAAAGATTACTCCCAACACCATCGTGCATTTCAGTTCTTCGGCTAGTACTTCTTCTCCAGGTCCTGGTACAGCGCCTCCATAGCGTTATTGGCATAGCGCTTAGCCCTGGCCACATACTTGTCAGCATAGTAGTCGATCGAGATAATGATATCCTCCTTAGCAGAATCAATTGCAGCACGTAGGCCCGAACGTCCAGAAACATCAGAAGGATCTTCAGTGTCATAGGTCTCAGAATGCTCTTCCTCTTCGCTGCTGACAACATACTCCTTCAAATACAAAAAAAATGGTTAACACATTGACGAATAACAGAATCATGACTAAATACTTGCTTTGATTTTCTGTCAACCAAGGTAGCATTACTGGACAAATGACAAAAATGAATAATAAACACACCAGATTAATTTCAGGAGTGCTTCAGTCCCTAATCAACTGTTTGAAGAACCTGATTAGCAAATAAACATGATGGGTGCTCTAATGGTATTTGTCTGCCTCATACAACTTCTCTGCTAGACTAAAATTTAACAAGCATGCCACTCAGAAAACTACATGATGGATTTGGCAAAGTATTTAACAAGCATGACATAAATAGTTTCTCTGTTGAACTGTACTAAATTCTTGCTATTAAATTTCCTATTTTATTATGGACAACAATATTGGGAAATTATAAGAATTAGTCAATTATATAACAAGCAAATATCATTTCTTATATACCTAATCAAATTTATTTGATACTATACATATCACACGGTGGCAAACAATTAGTATTATGTCAATTTCCTATTAGTGCATCATAAAGGCAATACATGTTATTATATCACACGGTGGTCACATTGCATATTTCCCAGACGAGAGCTATCACATTATTATATTTTTGCTATATGGATCGTCAGAGAATATTTGCTATTTTAAATTACAATGATGCTTTCTACATTGTTTGGGGAATCGACTACTTCTACATTGACAGTAACACCAAAAAGGGGGAATCGATATTACCTTGGACTTCGGTTTGGGGGAAACCGAAACCCTCTTCTTCGGTGCACTGGACGATGCTCCTTTGGCTCCCTTCGTGCTTGTGGCCGCCGCCTTCATCTTTCCAACCCTAGAAGCCTGCCTGGTGCGCTCCTTTGGCGGATCCACATGGTGGCCGGAATCGTCGGAGTCCACGAGGTACGCGATGCGTGCGAACTGGCCGCGGGAGTTACGCGCTTGAGTACGCGCGTTGTGGGCGCGCTTCCCGGGTGCCATGCTCGCCGAGACTGCCGCCACCTTCGTCGTCTCCGACCCGTCCGCCATCTTCGCGAGCTCCGCCTTCTTCTTCAAATAATTTCAAATAATTTCAAATTCCAAATTACAAATAATTTCTTTCTACTTATTTTTTGTATACTATATTACACATACTTACGCTTATTTTCAAACTATTACATTTATACATTTTTTACTACTACTACTACTAATACGACCTAGTAATACAACTACAACTACATTACTACTCTTCTTCCATATTAGGCACAACTTGGATTTGCTCTTACTTCTACTCTTCTTCCATATTGTACCCTCTAGATTTGCTCTTACTTGCAGGAACAGGGACATCAAACCAGTCGCATTGAAATAACATTACTTCATTCTCACCCTCTAGCATACTGGGCACAACTGGAGGAAGAAGAGTATTTTCTTTGAGCTTCCTTTCTCGAAAAAATTGCTTATTAGGCACAACTTGGATTTGCTCTTACTACTACTCTTCTTCCATGTTGTACCCTCTAGATTTGCTCTTACTTGCAGGGACAGGGACATCAAACCAGTACCCTCTAAGTAGTAGTAGTAGTAGTAACGGTAGTACTGATAGTAGTGTGTGGTAGTGGTAGGTAGTAGTGGTAGTAGCGGTAGTAGTGGTGGTGGTGTGGTAGTGGTAGGTACTAGTTATTAGGCCAGTCTCAATGCATGTTTCATGAGAGTGTCATGCACCTTAAATAGGGTGCCACATAAGCAAAACTGCTGACTTGGCAGGGTCATTAAATGAAGGAGTTTCATCAGATTAGAGAGGACTTTCATCCCCATGAAACTCCTATGGCTCGGTTACCTAGTTTTGTGTCATGAAACTATGCATTGAGACTGGCCTTAGTACTCATCCAAACGAAGCCATTAACAAGCCGCTTTGACCATTTTGTACAAATCTAGTCAAAGTTGTGGCACATAAACAAAAAAGTTACATTTAAAAAGGAACAAAGGGACTACGTTTTAAATAATATAAAATAGAGTAATATAGAACCAAAAAATTAGCACTATGATATGTAAAAAAGCTAACTATATGTGAAGAAAAACCTATTTACAATTTCCTATATTTTATATTTAATTATTTAATATCAAGTATTAATTATTGAATACCATCAAGTAATTTTCTATACCATCACGGCTGCTAAAAACTCAATCGCAAAAAACAAAAAATTAAAAAATACCCAAACCCGCGAAATTTTCATCGTGCGCGCTCTTCCACCCGCGAAAAAACAACATTCGGCCCTAATTAATCTCCCTTCCTAATGATATTTGTATCCTAATATGGATCACGCCACCAGACGAGCCGCCGCCCGAGCCTAGCGGTTCTTCCCCATCGCATCTTCTCCACTCGGGCACTCCGAGACGCCATGGAGAAGACCGCCCGAGCGCCGTCGGTGGCTACTACCGGGAGTCGGCCCCCGCCGCCGTCGCCTCCAACGAGGCCGCGTACCAGGAACTCACCATCGCCATCTTCTCCACAGCCTCCAAGGAGGCCGCGTACCATTAGGTCGCCATCGCCATCTTCTTCACCGCCTGCAAGGAGGCCGCTGACCAGGAGGTCACCATCTCTTGCGTGTACCAGGAGGACGCAGGAGCCGTCTCCTAAGCGTAGGCCGTCTACCAGGAGGTCCACATCTCCTCTGTCCAAGAGATTCTCATCGCCTCCCTGTGTGAGCTCGCCACCTCCGCCGTCTGGCACTGGAGGTGTCATACACACACCTCATCATCGACAACCTACAGCAGAGAATCAAGAAGATCACCAAACCAGGTATGACGCAATTAATGTGGTGGTTGCAGAAATTCTATTAATTTATTGGTTCTTCAATTAATTGATTAATTGAACTCTGTTTAAAAAGAATTGTGTCCCTGTCACACGCTCCATAGGGTTTTTAATTTTGTTTGATAATTATAGTTCCTATATTAGAAGTTTGGTGACAGACTTATATGTTGCTCTTGCCTGGGAATTCAATTTTACACACATCAGTATGCATGCATTTAATAATGCAAAATGTCAATATTATGTTCCCTGTATATATGTTGTTATCTATCATGCACATCAAGTGTTCCTTTACCTACAGATAGAAAAAAATTACAATGGGGACTCCATATCATTCTGAAATAGTCATTAATATTTTCTTTAAATTAACACTTGTTTGTATCCTATTATAACTATTTCCTGATCCAAACAATGCCATGCTATCATTGTATTTTCCTGAAATTTTTTAGAAAAGAACCAGATCACTTGCAAGTGTTGTATAGACTTCAAAATGTAACCTATGTTGAATGAAGTTAAAATATTTTGTAGGAAAACACATGAGAAGTCGGAAGGTAGATGGAGATTAGTTATTCAATTCAGCGGGGGACCCATGGATGACAAACGTGCCTTAGTGGACATTGAGCATCATAAAATTAACTTCGCCAACTTCTTAAAGTACAAACTTAAGTGTGGTTATTCTGCAAGGGATTTCATGTACTATATGAAGCGATATGACAACAATACAGCTATGCTCCACCGTATTGATTACGAAGAAGATGCACTGACAATGATAGAAAGAGAAGATAATTAGGCTAGGAATTTCAACAACTGAGATAGATTAGGAATCAAGATATAATATCACACCGATTAAGCAACGTACTACGCTTGAGGAAGTTCAGGATGAAGACATTGATGCGTACAAGCTGTGGCTCGAAAAGCTACCACAGGATAAAGAAAACCCAGGTACTAATGTACTACAAAAATACATCTCAATGTTTTTTAGTACTAATCTAAAACTTACACTGTCTCTATCTCTCTCTCTATATATAACATCTATATATGCATCTCGCAGAATTTAAGGATGACACCCGGTTGAATACTGTTGCAACATATAAAGAATGGTTGAGGAGGGAAGGGCTTCTTCAAGATATATGTAATCTGATTTTATTTTATCTTGCCATTACTGTAAGCATTAATATATTATTATATTTCCAACTCCATTGTAACTGTGTACTTCCACTTTTTTTGTATGTACAGATGCATATATAGATGATGAAACCGTTGAAGAAGATGGAAGTGGTGACAATAGCGCAACACCAATGCAGTTTCCAGCTCATGCGCGTAGGCCAAACGCCTCTAAGAAAGGTATGCAATATTTCAGAGTGTTCATACATTACTAGAACATAAAAATGCTGTTTTCCAATGTTAACATACGTTATATTTTGTAAACACTTTTTTCCGGTAGGAGTTGGCGACAAAAGAAAGAATGGGCATGGAACCTTGAAAGGTTTATCAGTCCAAGCTAAGAGGTGTAAATTTGCCACTGAGAAACTTAATATAGAATTCTCTTCCACGAATGGCGCTCCTATAGGAGAAAATCATCGCTTGTTTGTGGATGAAATAGTTTCGTTTACAAGAAAAATGACTCCACTAATTGGAGTTAAAAAGTGGAGAGATGTAAACAAAATTGTTAAAGATAAAATAGCACACACAATATTGGTACGTTATAGTCTTGCTCACGCATTTGATAAATTAGTTCTTTGTAATACCTTATTACTTGACATTTTTTGGGTAACCTTTTTCAACAGATTAGGTGGAACATTAAGGACAACGATGAAGAGAAGGCTAGGATATGGAAGATTGCAGAGGAACGCTACAAAAGGGTGGCGAGCGGACTTGAGTGCCACATACAAGGCATACAAAACTTATGATCAAAGGATGAGACATAAACCAGATGATCTGGACATTGTGGAGTGGCACTACTTGGTCCTGTATTTTGGAACTGAAAAATTCCAGGTGCAAAGCCTGTGACATATATCTATTTATTGTCTGTATTCTTGTAGTGCAACTAACATATTTTTCTTTATATCAGCGAATGAGCAAAACAAACTCTAGAAATTCCCAGCATCGACAGACACTACATCTTACAGGATCAAAACCTTTTTCACAAGTTAGTTTTGAGCAGGTAATGATATGGAACCTATTCTTCTGTCATGTATTACCTAAACAGTAACAACGTTCAATTTTCACATCTTAGAGAAACCTGGAGACTGGTGAAGAGCCAGATGGTTTGACATTTTGGAGGAGTACACGCACCAAGGATGGCCGATGGTCTTCTGATGCTGCTAAACAAATATACGTAAGTGCTACTTTGGCTGTGCCACCAGGTCTATTTGGTATACCCAGTTTACCTGAACCAAATGCTTCGAAACTTTTTCTATGATCTCCTGATAGCATATGGTAGCTGCTGTAATTTTTTTAGAATTTTCTGTGCAAGTTGTCGTATATGGTCATTTATGCATCCTTGTATCTATTTAAATTGAGAAAAACATCAAATAATTCTATTTTATGATGGCAATCATAAAATCTTTTGTCCATGATTTATGTATGTTCACATGATATGGTTGGTATGGTCCAGAACACCAAATCAAAGTTTTGAACACTGATAATTATCTAAGTGAGATGTTGGTCCCATCTGGACAGATCTGGGGACTTGGAGAAGTTCACCTTGATAAGTTGGTTTCCTAGAAAACTTGTGAATATCAAAGTCGAGGATAAATGTCATATATAGCTGCTGTTCAAATTTGAGGTCATTTGGCCTAGTGGTTTGAGACTTACAGCTGTTTGAAGTGACCTCCAAGTTTTTGTGTGCTCTCAATTTCAGCAGAGAACTTTCTATAAATCTGCTATTTCAAAGTACTAAATCTAGTAATCATACTTTGAAGTCTGTAGATGAAATCTGGATAATTTTTTAACCTTTCCAGAATGACCTCTTGCAAGTTAGTTGGACTTGTATATCTCCAGATATGATTTTTTCTCTGTGCAGCTGTTGCATGCCCAGATTTCTAGGAACTTGCTGGAATGCAAGTTGCTTATTTTACAAGCTTTATGTGTAATTTATGTTCTTTACAGTGATTTGTATAGAACTAGGCTACTCGGTAAACAACTGTGTAGTGATATATGTAGTCATACCATGTTCTATTCATTTATCCCCATTGTCATACTGTCCATTGCTTTCATGCTTTGCTAGGAATCATATTTGCATGATTAGCATGGACTTGGTTATTGTGTTCAGGATACTGCCTTCTCCAAAATTGAAGACAAAATTGAGTTGGAAGCAAATTTAATTTCAAAAGAACAAGAAAGGCAGATTCTTCATGAAACCTACAAGGAAACCACTGGATGCAAGAGCAGGAGAGGTCCTGGTCATGGATACTTGGGAAAGTATCCAACCCGAAGCCAACTTATGAATGAACGAATTGAAGAGCAAGCTCGTGCAGCAGCAGCGCTAAAGAAGAACAGTGAGATGCAAGCTGAGGTAGAGAAGTTAAAAGAACAAGTTACTGTTCAAGCCGCTGAGAGGGAGAGCGACAAGGAAAAAATTCAGCAGCTGCAACATCAACTGGAGACTACAAGTAGCAAGATTAGAGAAGACCTGAGGCAAGAGTTTCTTTTACTACTCAAACAACAAAATGAAGCACCGCCTTTGGTAATACTACTACTACTACTTCATTTTCACCAACATCAATGATTTTATTAAAGACTGATTGCTAATGTTTCTCCTTATAACTCCAATGCAAGAATGATGCATCGACCACAACAACACCTCCGCATGCAGAAACAGCCACACATCCTTCAGAACAAACAAATATGGTTAGTACAAATGAAGGTGCAAAATTAGCACATGTACTATTTTTTGATAAATGCAAACTGCAATGTACTAGATACCTACATTTAATCTGACATAATGTGTCAATCTTATTTTAAAATGAAGGCTGCTATAAATTCTTCCATGCCAGCAATTAATGAACCTTATGTTGTTCCCACTCCCATCCAACGATCAGAACATGTGTAAGAGGTAATATACGTCAAAATTGCTAAGTGATGATTGGTCATGTAGATCTACTGGTTTTTACACAGTATAGCAGATTGACATAATGTGTGAATCTGTTTTTAAAAATGAAGGATGCTATAGAATCTACCCTTCCTACAAATGATGAACCTGAGGTTGCTCCCACTACCATCCATGGATCAAAACATGTGAAAGAGGTAATATACATCAAAATTGATAAAGATCAGTGAATTGTGTCCTACTTTGAGAGAGAGAGAGCTTACCTTCCATGCACTTGTACAGGTTCTTACAATTGCTAAGTGCTGATTGCTCCTTCAGATCTTTTGTTTTTTACAGACGATAGCACACAGTGCATTCATTTCAATTGACATAATGTGAAATATTTTTTTTTATATGAAGGCTGCTATAGAATCTTCGCTACCAACAAATAATGAAATTGATGTTCCCACTCCCATCCAAGAATCTGAATGTGTGCATCTGGTAATATACTTCATGATTATCACCTGCACTTTAACAGATTCTTATAATTGCTAAGTGCTGATGGCTCCTTCAAATCTTCTGGTTTTACAGACTGAAGCAGACAGTGTATTGTTGAGCAAAAACAAGAGTACCCAATCTAGTCGCCTCACTCGCAGCGCCCATAGAAATCTTTTCTCAAATGATAAAGATAGTAATGAGACAGTGGCATTTATTTCATCACAATCACTAAGGAATTGTGCTGCAAATAAAAAGCGACAATGCAAAAACAAATGAGGACAGGTATGAGCAATCACGTGTCATTTTAAGTTGCTCTCCAGATTATCAACATGAACCTTTTTCACTTATACATGTATGTTTGTTCACTTAGTTAACATGACCAATCAGGAGTCCATGCCTTATTTGTTTATAGTTCGGCTTTAGTATCTATTCTATTTGTTTATCATGCCTTACTTATACATAAATATTGTTGTCTATCATGTGTTTTCTATGTTTGATTCAAACTATGTGATGAACTATATATATTACTAATGCATGTCATTTTGACTTTTCTAGGAAGATTCACCTTGATGGAGTCTTGGAAGCGAAAATGAATCAAATATTGCACAAGGAGAAAGATGTCATGTTCATATGTGCAAAGACAGTTATTCTTGTTTATGCTTGCCTATTTGTAGCATAAGTTAGTGGATTGTAATGCAGATCAACTTTGCAGTTACCTATTTTTGGAGATACAAAGTAATTTCAGTTCCTTATGTTGTACAAAGTATTGAATGCTTATGACCCAAATTATTAATATCACTGCCTTTCTGTGGCATTGATTTATGAAATTTTATGAATTTTTGTGCAATGAATTCAATGCATTAATTGGTTCTACTTCAAATTTGGTGTCGATGCAATAGTTTGTATTGCATCTAGGCTCTTTTGATGCGATACTTGTAATTGCATCCAACCTCACGTCGATGCAATACTTGTAATTGCATCCAACCTCACGTCGATGCAATACTTGCAATTGCGTCGATGCAATAGTTGTAATTGCCTCCAACACCATGTCGATGCAATAGTTTGAATGGCATCGAATCAAATTGGTGATGCAATAGATTATATAGCATCGAACATACAGTGGAAGCAATATAGTTTATCGCATCAAACAATAGTAGCTGCAATAGCTGTGTTGCATCAACATGATTTCGATGCAACAAACTATTGCATCTCTCAATTTTTGATGTAACAGACAATGGATGGTCAATGCAATAGCTACTTCTCGCATCTCCCATAATAAACCGATGCAAAAGGCTATTGCATCGGGACCTCTTGCATCGGCTCACATCAAACACGAAATTGATGCAAGACGTGACTATTGCATCTATTTTAGACCTATAACATCAAAAAGTGGCCGATGCAACAGGGTCAAAATCTAGTAGTGGTAGATACCCCTAATTCTACTGTCGGACACTTGTCCATTTTTTTCGCTCAAGTGGGCATCTTTGTACCCCTAATTCTACTCCGGACACTTGTCCTTTTTTACCTCTCATCTCACTCTTTTTCTTTCTTTTCCGAGGTTCCGGGCACTTGCCCCTTTTTATTTCCTCGCATATTTTTGCATAACCCATGCCTCTTCTGCATTGAATCTTTTTAGAGAGAGAGAATAACAATACTTGGGACAGTGAGTGATATTATTTTTAGCAATTTTAATGAGTGGTGGTGGAGGGTGTAGTAGATGGGTGCAAGTGGATATCTTAATTTAACCACATGAAAAGCTCCTAAGGGTCTACACAGCTTGATCAAACTCAATGTGAATATAAGTAAAAGATGTTATAGCAAGTATGGCTGTGGTAGGAATTTTGTCATACTAGGAACTCATCATGTGATTTGCAAGTTTTTAAAATAAACCTCCAGAACTTGGTGTAGTAGGAACAAGATAAACAACATCTCAAACTTTATATCATGCCTTTCTCTTACCTAGACTTTAGTTTTATGCTTCCCATAGATAGTAATTTCAGTTTTAGTAATTCGTGGAAGAACTCTAATATAAAAGCTAGGTACATGAAAGTAGGCCAACAGAGCAACTATTCATCATTTCCATCATGTATCTTTTTGGTCTTTTTATTTTTCTAGAGATTAATACTTAGTAGAAAAAATAAAGCACACTTATCTACACACTCTTTTTATTTTGTTTTCATGTTTGTAGAATGTAGTAAATTAAAACAAGAAAATATTTATTGGGTTTTCTAAGTTTTTCTTTTAAGATAAACAAAACACTAAAATAGAAAAGAATAAATAAGAAGAGCAAATAAAAACTTACTTGATAAGACAGGGAGGAACTCCCCCAAGCTGGATGTTGCTGTCGGTCTTACTCAATATTCCAGAATCGCATCATGGTGGTGATGTTGTCGTTCATTGTCGTGGTGTCTTGTCTCAGTTCTTGGACTGCAGTGGCATGGTCCTGGTTCCATTTTTGTTGCTGTTCCAGGAGTCGTCCATGTTTCGCTTGTGTATTCTGGATGTCGAGGAGAATGTTGTCGGTACGGGTGAAGAAAGCACCGGCCTCTTGGTAGTAGTCGTTCGTGAAAGCGTAGGAGGCGTCGGAGTATCGTCCTGCATCGAATTGGGGCAGAGGTTTGGATCCTGAAGCTCCATAAGGATCAGTGGAGTACCTACCCGTTTGGAAAGGCCGGTTTGTCCACTGGTGATCTTGGCTCTCCGGCCACGTCTCCTGTGTTGGCTCTTGTGGTTGCGCATGTCGAACCCATGGGTCTCGAAGGACTCGGGGGTTGTAGTCGCGATAATATAGGTGCGCTGCTTCTTCCAGCCCGGGATCAGCTCCATACCAGGTGCGTTCTTGATGGGTGGTCATCCTTTCAGATGCCACTCGTTGTGGAGCTCTCTGGTTTACCGGTGTGGGAGAGAAGTTCTAAACCCTAACTTTGATGGCTAATTCTAATTCTCCCTAGCTAATCCGATGTTCTGATTTACTTTAGCAATGTTCCTTATACATGAATGAAGAGTCTTTTATGCTATATATGATCTTGTAGATAACTAGAGTAGATTGTGACTTAGTCGATAGTAGATAACTTAGAATCCATTCTCTAGCTAATCCGATGTCACCTACATATATGAGGAGTAGTCTATTTTCTAATCGCTCTGTTATTTACACTTAAACTTATAATTCATTATCATTATCTTTATGTTTTACCCCCTGCTAAAGTAAGTGACCGTGTGACGAGTTTCTCGTTAGTAATCATGTCTTGCAAGTTTATCTCTAGTCTATGCCTTGATAGATTTTGTCCTTATTTTAAGTTCATCCCTTTTGTTCTCTTAAGCAAAATTATAAATAACGATACCTGGAATACTTATCCTGGTGAAATGCTACAATGAGGTGTTTTATCTGTGCGCTTGCGGATAGAATAGATTATTTTCTAGAGAGCCTTTACATTTATAAATACCTTTGTACACTCTGGCACCATGCTGGGGATGACAACTTAGTATTCAAGTGGTGTTAGCTAGTGTCAACAAGCATTTCTAGTGCCGTTGCCGGGGAACAAAAGGGTAATACATAGGAACGGTAAGGAAAGTCAGGAAATCAGTCAAGGTTATTCATATAAAATATTAGACTAGACTATAGAGAAATAATTGCATAAACAGCTACTAAGTGAGAAATCATAACAAGGCACCTCTGCTTTTGCAGGTTCACCCTGTTGTTTTTCTATGTTTATATTTTTATACAGGGTATATCAGGATTGACTTTGGGTACATTCAACTCTTCATCATCAAGAACCAAAGCAATCAAGAAAAGAAAGAAGAAGCTAGCTACCAATTGTTGAAGCTATGGCACAGAAGACCCTACAAGAATTCTCTGCTCCAAGCCTTGAGAACATTCCAACTGGTCCAAGATTTGCAGTAGAAGAAGGAGTACCCGAGTTTGAGCTCAAATCAAGCCTCATCAATTTGGTACAAGCTACACAATTCAGTGGAAAGGCACATGAAGATGCTAGTGCACACTTACAGAAATTCTTAGAGATTGGAAGCACAATCCACATCGACGGAGTCGACAAAGACGTCATACTACTCCGCCTTTTTCCATTCTCACTAGAAGGAAAAGCGAGGAAGTGGTTCTACACTCATCAAGATAACATCAACAACTAGACGAACTTGTCAGATGCCTTTCTATCGAAGTTTTTCCCTATAGGCAAAACAACTGCCTTAAGAGGAAATATTATTAGTTTCCAACAGCAGAAGACAGAAACCATTTCAGAAGCATGGGAGCGTTTTCAAGGATACATATCAGATTGTCCTCACCATGGAATGGCCACATGGTTACTTATGCAAACCTTCTACCATGGATTAACCTAGAAGGTTCGTGAGTGCCCAGATGCATCTGCTAAAGGATCATTCTTGGAGCTTACAACTGGAAAAGCAGAGATACTTTTGGATAAGATAGCAGAAAACCAAAGCTGGCTCCAAGATAAAGCTCAACAATGTCATCAAACTAAAGAAATACCAGAAGAAGTAAAAGCATTATCAACCAAGATGGAAAATTTGCTCCATTGGATTGACCAGAGGGCCAAGTTCAAAGAAGATCAAAGGGCTATTGAGACAGCACACAAATATCAAACCACTTCAAGTCAACCCAATAGCAAAGGTATGAATTCAGGTAATACTTCCAAGCAACTTCCATTAAAAGAGATAATTGCTCAACAAACTAAAATTAATGATGAAGTTAAACAAAGGCTAGATACAAATGAATCATCTCTAAAAGATATACATAATAAAATGGATTTTCTATTAACTACCTTTGATGAGCAAAACACTCTTAATAAAAGGGTAGAGCTTAAATTAATAAAGTTAGCTGTTGCACTGCCTGTTGCTACTAACATTGAGCAGGTAAAGAATATAACTACTAGAGGAGGCAAAGCCACGAGAGATCCCCCATACCCAAAAGAGAAACGAAGAACATCAGCACCAGTGCAACCAGCAGTGATAGAAGAAGAAAGCCCAGTTGAAGCAGAAGATCTACTGCAACCACCAAGAACTAGAGAAATGAGGAAAGATTTTTATGACACCAACTATTTGCCATTTCCGAGATGAAACAGAGGACTACAGTCGGATGAGCAGTTTGGTAAGTTTGTAGAGGTCATTCAGAAATTATATGTCAACATACCTCTGCTTGATGCCATACAGGTACCTACATATGCAAAGTACATCAGAGATATTCTTAACAAGAAGAGACCACCGCCCACCACTGAGGTTATCAAGCTGACAGAAGAATGTAGTGCGACCATCCTCAATAGACCACCAAAGAAGAAGGAAGATCCCGGATGCCCCACTATTGACTGCTCGATCGGAAACCAACACTTCAACAATGCACTTTGTGATCTCGGAGCAAGTGTCAGTGTGATGCCAGCATCAGTCTACAAAAAGCTTGAGCATACGACCCTCGAACCCACATCAATGTGCCTACAACTAGCGGATCAATCAGTCCGACACCCGTTGGGTATCACCGAAAACATTCCAGTCAAGATCAGAGATTTCCTGGTGCCAGTAGACTTCGTGGTACTGGACATGAATCCTGACTCCAAAGTATCCATCATCCTTGGAAGGCCATTTCTGAGCACTGCCAATGCCCACATTGATGTCGGGAAGGGAGAAATCAAGTTCAACATAAACGGACAAGAAGAACACTTCACATTCAAACCCAGACCAGAGAGAGACCCTACAGTGAAGGAAGTTCATGAAGAACCACTAGAGACACCATCTCCGGAGGAAGGTAATTCAGAAGATTAAAAGATTTAGAGGTCCAGCTTGGGGGACCTAAAAATCCCAAACTCTCGCCGGGAGGTAAATCGGTATTTATCCGCATTATTAATTCTCTCATATTTAATTCTTGCCTTAGTCATATTTATTCATAGCATTATTATAATAATAAAAAGCCTCATATAAATAATATTTATGGTGTGTAACAACCCATATTTATTAATTATTGTCTAGGCACAAAAATAATTTTCCATTATCATTTAAACTAAGTTTTAATTCTTATAGATTTTTCTGCATTATACTTAATTATAGCAATCTTCTAGAAGCATGACCCACACTCCTTGGGTCCCACATGTCATACACCACACCTCACATACATCCCATCACATTATTTCATCCACCAACATATGTCCACTAACCAACACTTTTCCACCGGCCAACCACCACCCATGATGCATTATTTTGCGTAAGAATTAAGCAGAGAAAGGAGTGGAGATAGGGCTGCCAGAATGGAAACCACCAGTGGGCGCCCACCCACCTACCAAGGGCGCCCGCCCTGCCCTTCCTTCGTCCTATAAATAGCCATCTTCTACCTCCATCCTCTCCACACAAGCACTCTAGAAAACCACACAAGTTTCAGTTTCCAGAGAAGGAGCTCTTATAGTGAAGTGAGAAGAGAGTAGAGAAGAAGAGAAGAGTGGAAAAGAAGTTGGTAATTTTTGAGTGAGAGAGTGAGTTTCACCTAGTAAGTAGTGATCCCACTGTCCAAAGCGGAAGTAAAAGTTGTTTAGGGGGAGGTGCTGCCAAAATAAAAACTTGTCTTGAACGACTAACCCCTGGATTACTGACATTCCGGACAGCTAACCACTAACATTTTCTCTCACATTTTCCACTAGTTGTGTTTTTGCCAACTTTGTTTACAGGATGTTCAAGAAGGTGAAGAACGCAGGGAAGGCTCTCAAGAACATAGGTACAAGGAGTTCACCTCGACACTCCTCACACCCATCAGAGATGAGCGTTGACCCAACGCCTACACAAGCTCTGTCATCTTCATCTAATCAGCAAGTCAAGGTCCTTCTCAAGATAGGAGACCTTGGACTAAAGACCCGAAGCGAGAAGGAAGTATACCAGCAACTGAAGAACAAACATTTAATTCACACCCCTACTCTTGATCCAATCTTACTACAAGAAACAGGTATGGACACTGAATTCGACTTAATTTTCCAGATGTTAGGTTGGACAAATTTTTGGAATATAACTGAGCTGGGTTCTCATCTTCTCACCCTCGAATTTCTATGCACCTTACAATATTATGAAGGGGGAATTGTTTTTCGGATGTTCAAACAGGAGATTATGTTGTCTTGGAGAGAACTTAGCGACCATCTTGGTTTCTCTTCAAGATGCATCCTGAACATTGACTTCGACCTACCTAACTTTGAGAGACACCAGTTTTGGAGAGAAATATCTAGAGATAATTTTTATAGTCAAGCCTGAACCAGTGACATGGAACACCCCACTCTTAGGATGTTCCACAAATGGCTTAGGTACAATCTTTTCTATCGTGATGATATTAGGAAAGTAAGAGTAGGAGATTTGCAACTTTTATATGCTGCTATTAATAAAGTACTCACTTCACGTGTTACACTTTTAGTTTCTCATTGGCTTAGTATACCTAGTCTTCAGGGACCAGTAGGATGTACTTCACTTATCACTCGTCTAGCCTTTAACCTTCATTTACTAGAAAACTCGTCGTTGGACTTCATAGATGAGTTAAGAATTTATCATGGCTATGACACATTTAGACAAGCTCGGATGTTAAAGAAAGAGGGAAACATAATGTATATGCTATATGATGATACAGGCAAGATTCGGTTACCTAACCCGAACCTTGGCCTCTACGTTGTTCAAAATTTTTTGATTGAGATTGCAGCAACACCGGTGAATCAGAGAGCTCCACAGCGAGTGGCATCTGAAAGGATGACCACCCAAGAACGCACCTGGTATGGAGCTGATCCCAGGCCAGAAGAAGCAGCGCACCTGCATTATAGCGACTACAACCCCCGAGTCCTTCGAGACGCATGGGTTCGACTTGCGCAACCACAAGAGCCAACAGAGAAGACATGGCCGGAGAGCCAAGATCACCAGTGGACAAACTCGCCTTTTCATACGGGCAGGTACTCCACTGACCCATATGGAGCTTCAGGATCCAGACCTCTGCCCCAATTCGATGCAGGACGATATACCGACGCCTCCTACACTTTCACGAATGACTACTACCAAGAGGCCGGTGCTTTCTTCACCCGTACCAACAACACCCTCCTCGACATCCAGAACATGCAAGCAGAACATGGACGACTCCTGGAAGAGCAACAAAAATGCAACCAGGACCACGCCACTGCAGTACAAGAGCTGAGACAAGATACAACAACAATGAACGACAACATCACAACCTTGATGCAGTTCTGGAACATCGGGTAAGACCGACATCAACATCCAGCTTGGGGGAGTTCCTCCCCAACTTATCAAGTAAGTTTTTTATTTGCTCTTCTTATTTATTCTTTTCTATTTTAGTATTTTATCTTAAAAAGAAAAACTTAGAAAACCCAATAAATATTTTATTGCTTTATGTTACTGCATTTTATAAACATGAAAACAAAATAAAAAGAGTGTGTAGATAAGTGTGCTTTATTTATCTGCTAAGGTTAATCTGTAGAAAAATAAAAAGACCAAAAAGATGCATGATGGAAATGATGAACAGTTGCTCTGTTTGCTTTCTTACTAGTACCTAGCTTTTATGTTAGAGTTCTTCCAGGAATTACTAAAACTGAATTTAATATCTATGGGAAGCATAAAACTAAAGTCTAGGTAAGAGAAGGACATAATATAAAGTTTGAGCTGCTGTTTATCTTATTCCTACTACACTAAGTTCTGGAGATTTATTTTGGAAACTTACAAATCACATGATGAGTTCCTAGCATTACAAACTATCTACCACAGCCATACTTGCTATAACATCTTTTATTCACATTGAGTTTGATCGAGCTGTGTAGACCCTTAGGAGCTTTTCATGTGGTTAAATTAAGATATTCACTTGCACACATCTACTACACTATCCACCACCATTCATTAAAATTGTTAAATATATATTATCACTCACTGTCCCAAATGTTGTTATTCTCTCTCTCAAAAAATTCAATGTAGAAGAGGCATGGGTTATGCAAAAATATGCGAGGAAATAAAAGGGGCAAGTGCCCAGAACCTCAGAAAAGAAAGAAAAAGAGTGAGACGAGAGGTAAAAATGGACAAGTGTCCGGAGTAGAATTAGGGGTACAAAGATGCCCACTTGAGCGGAAAAAATGGACAAGTGTCCGATAGAAGAATTAGGGGTATCTACTACCCACCTGAAAAAAAAAGAAAGAGAAAAAAAGATAGCCCATGTTCTCCCAAAGCAAAGATCAAAGAAAAGGAGAGATAGCAATATGAGGAACAATGAGAAGTAAGTGTTATTATCACTTATATATTTTCACCATCACTATCATTTACTCCACCACACATGCACATCTTGATTTAATTATATGCTGAGTTCCTTTTGGATCCATGGCTCGATTAGACAACATATGTATGAGCTATTTTTCACTCCTATGAGCTCCACTTAAATATTCCATTAGCTATAGGTAAGTGACATTTTTGGTAAGGATCCACAAATACCACATATAGAGAGACTTGAGAGAATCATTGCTAGGAACTCTGAGTTTTATTTTGAAAACTTATGAAAAACTCTCGAACAAAGGTGAAGTATAGACAGGAGGAATAGTGCTTGCTTAATTATTTTGTCTTTCAATTACTTAATACTTAAGTGCAGGTACTAAACTCCATAACACTTCACTCTAATCTGGAAGAATTTTTTTATAAAAGCATGTGTGCCTGTCATGAAAGAAAACATCGAAGCAACTCCTGATCCATCTGAGTTTAGCTGTTTGCTCAGGGACGAGCAAAGGGTAAGCTTGGGCGAGTTTGTTCACGGTCCTTAAGTACTAAAATTAACAATCAAATAAATATGGAAAAGGATCAATATGCACTAAACATCTAGAATTAGGGTTTTATCTGACAGAATTCCACGAGCTTTGGTGTTTATCTATTTCTGCAGGGGGTTATCAGAGAATATGGAGAGAAGGCCCACATGTCATGTTTACAACGAGATAATTACGTGCCGCGCAATTTTCCTCAATCTAGAAGACTCCAGAAGCCACGGGAAGGAAGCGGAGGCTGAACGGGGCCAGGTACTGGGCGCCCGCCCAGTTGACCTGGGCGCCCGCCCCCTGTTAGAGTTGGATCAGGACTCTCTTTTGGGACTACGCTCCACCGACCTAAAGGATGAATCTAAACCATACAATCAATGTCGGTTTGATCCAACGGCCCAAATTCACTTGAAAGGACTATATAACCAAGGCCCCTCCACCCCTGCGGGAGAGAAGAGAAGAGAAGAAATCATTATCAGAGGTAGCCATCAAAGTTAGGGTTTAGAGCTTCTCTCCCACAGAGAATTAGAATTAGCTACTCCCTAATCCTTCAAGTTTAGAGGTTTGATTAGATAGCAATTAGAGAAGTAGAGCAGTACGCTCTGGATTCGGATCTTCGGTAATAAAGATTGGTATTATTCATATATTTCTCTAATTCTTTGTTCTAATTGCATTATGTCTCTAATTATTATGTTCTTAGTTTGCTCTAGTTCAATATTTGATATAGTTATGATTGATAATGAGTTTATGTATAAGTTTCCAAAGCGCTTAGCTCTTGACGCGAGGGAGTTAAGGGATAGATCACATGTGAGCGTGGTGCTTAGATGTTATTTATCTGCAAATGTATCCTATTGGCCGAGGCTTCGTTGATTCTTATATAGTCCACCCTCCGTTGATAGGACAGGCAGAACTGGTATTGCAGAGTAAGTCTTGCGATGTTCTGATTTACTTTAGCAATGTTCCTTATACATGAATGAAGAGTCTTTTATGCTATATATGATCTTGTAGATAACTAGAGTAGATTGTGACTTAGTAGATAGTAGATAACTTAGAATCCATTCTCTAGCTAATCCGATGTCACCTACATATATGAGGAGTAGTCTATTTGCTAATCGCTCTGTTATTTACCCTTAAACTTATAATTCATTATCATTATCTTTATGGTTTACCCCCTGCTAAAGTAAGTGACTGTGTGACGAGTTTCTCATTAGTAATCATGTCTTGCAAGTTTATCTCTAGTCTATGCCTTGATAGATTTTGTCCTTATTTTAACTTCATCCCTTTTGTTCTCTTAAGCAAAATTATAAATAACGATACCTGGAATACTTATCCTGGTGAAATGCTACAATGAGGTGTTTTATCTGTGCGCTTGCGGATAGAATAGATTATTTTCTAGAGAGACTTTACATTTATAAATACCTTTGTACACTCTGGCACCATGCTGGGTATGACAACTTAGTATTCAAGTGGTGCTAGCTAGTGTCAACAAGGACAATCTGAAATGTATCCTTGAAAACGCTCCCATGCTTCTGAAATGGTTTCTGTCTTCCGCTGTTGGAAACTGACAATATTTCCTCTTAAGGCAGTTGTTTTGCCTATAGGGAAAAACTTTGATAGAAAGACATCTAACAAGTTCGTCCAGTTGTTGATGTTATCTTGATGAGTGTAGAACCACTTCCTTGCTTTCCCTTCTAGTGAGAATGGAAAAAGGCAAAGCAGTATGATGTCTTTGTCAACTCCGTTGATGTGGATTGTGCTTCCAATTTCTAAGAAATTCTGCAAGTGTGCACTAGCATCTTCATGTGCCTTTCCACTGAATTGTGTAGCTTGCACCAAATTGATGAGGCTTGACTTGAGCTCAAACTCGGGTACTCCTTCTTCTACTGCCAATCTTGGACCAGTTGGAATGTTCTCAAGACTTGGAGCAGAGAATTCTTGTAGGGTCTTCTGTGCCATAGCTTCAGCAATTGGTAGCTAGCTTCTTCTTTCTTTCTTGATTGCTTTGGTTCTGATGATGAAGAGTTGAATGTACCCAAAGTCAATCCTGATATACCCTGTATAAAAATATAAACATAGAAAAACAACAGGGTAAACCTGCCAAAGTAGAGGTGCCTTGTTATGATTTTTCACTTAGTAGCTGTTTTATGCAATTATTTCTCTATAGTCTAGTCTAATATTTTATGTGAATAACCTTGACTGATTTCCTGACTTTCCTTACCGTTCCTATGTATTACTCTTTTGTTCCCCGGCAACGGCGCCAGAAATGCTTGTTGACACTAGCTAACACCACTTAGATACTAGGTTGTCATCCCCAGCATGGTGCCAGAGTGTACAAAGGTATTTATAAATGTAAAGGCTCTCTAGAAAATAATCTATTCTATCCGCAAGCGCACAGATAAAACACCTCATTGTAGCATTTCACCAGGATAAGTATTCCAGGTATCGTTATTTATTATTTTGCTTAAGAGAACAAGGGGTGAAATTAAGATAAGGACTAAATCTATCAAGGCATAGACTAGAGATAAACTTGCAAGAACATGATTACTAATTAGAAACTCGTCACACAGTCAGTTACTTTGGCAGGGGGTAAACCAAAAAGATAATGATAATGAATTATAAGTTCATGGGTAAATAACACAGCGATTAGAAAATAGACTACTCCTCATATATGTAGGTGACGTCGGATTAGCTAGAGAATGGATTCTAAGTTATCTACTATCTACTTAATCATAATCTAGTCTAGTTATCTACAAGATCATGTATAGTATAAAAGACTCTTCATTCATGTATAAGGAACATTGCTAAAGTAAATCAGAACATCGTAATACTTACTCCACAATACAAATTCTACCTGTCCTATCGACGGAGGGTGGACTATATAAGAATTAACGAAGCTGTCACTATCGCGAACTACCACACAACCTGGCCAATAGGATACATTTGCAGGTAAATAACATCTAAGCACCACGCCCACATGTGATCTACCACTTAACTCCCTCGAGTCAAGAGCTAAGCGCTTTGCAAACTTATACATAAACTCATTCTCAATCATAACTATATCAAATATAGAACTAGAGCAAACTAAGAGCATAATAAATAGAGACATAATGTAATTAGAACAAAGTATTAGAGAAAGATATGAATAATACCAATCTTTATTACTGAAGATCTGAATCCAGAGCGTAGTGCTCTACTTCTCTAATTGCTATCTAATCAATCCTCTAAACTTGTAGGATTAGGGAGTAGCTAATTCTAATTCTCTGTGGGAGAGAAGCTCTAAACTCTAACTTTGATGGCTACCTCTGATAATAATTTCTCCTCTTCTCCTCTCTCCCCAAGGGGTGGAGAGGCCTTGGTTATATAGTCCTTTCGAGTGAATTTGGGCCATCAGATCAAACCGACATTGATCGCACGGTTTTCCTTGATCCTTTAGGTCGGTGGAGCACAATCCAAGAGTTTGGTTCGGATTGGCCCCGAGACCTGGGCGGGCGCCCAAGGGGGGAGGGCGGGCGCCCTGCCCCTGAGCTCGTCCGGTCTCCCGTTCGTTCCCGGGGCTTCTGGACTCTTCTAGTTTGAGGAAAATTGCGCGGCACGTAATTATCTCGTTGTAAACATGACATGTGGGCCTTCTCTCCATATTTTCTGATACCCCCCTGCAGAAATAGATAAACACCAAAGCTCGTGGAATTCTATCAGATAAAACCCTAATTCTAGATGTTTGGTGTATATTGATCCTTTTCCATGTTTAATTGATGGTTAATTTTAGTACTTAAGGACCGTCAACACTCACTATCCGGGAGAGACGGCGATTTGAAACGATTCCTATCCAGCTGGAGGGTTATTCCTAGCACTCACCCAAGCATCCCCCGTCGGAGAGGAAACAGGTCACCTTTGGTACGACTCAGGAATCGCGGCTCCGATCAGCGCCGCACTCTCAGGGCTACCATTCTGCCAGGGAGGTCAGGACTTTCAACTCACCTGCCTTTGGTCTTACGCCAATGGTCCCCCGCACACCGCACTTCCTCCGGTAGTGCGCACTTTATACTTGCCGGTCTTCCGACCTAAGTCATACTACTAGGATTCGCGGTCGGAACGAGTTATCCGGCCAACTAAGTGTCAGGCATGTGTTCAACATGATAAGAGGACGTACAACTATCGGTCCTTAGTTGCCACAGATGGAGTTACTACAACCTTGCAAAACTCCGCCCGGCTTAAGTCATTTTAATCAGGTTCTTTCCCACGATAGCACATATAATCCATCGTGATCCGACACAACCCTATTTCGCGCAGGTGACAGGATATCACCCGACTTCTACCGGTTAAAGCATGGCTAAGCTACTACTCGATCCTAACTCTACAACCAGGAAGTGGTAAGATATCTGGACAAGGAAAAGGGTATAATGCAGCAAGGGTTTCATCACAACTCCTATACGTAATGCATCAATAGATATCACATAATCAAGTAAGCTTTCGAAATTAAAGTGGGAGACTTAAGATGCTCCGGGGCTTGCCTTTCACAAACGAGGCTGACTCGTGATTAGGGCACTCAATCTCCTCTTCGGGCTCCTCTTGTCCGGCTAGCTGGACCTCCGTTTCCGGATTGATCTCCTGGCCTTCGGGGTTCGCTTGATGGTGCTCGAACGAAGCTGTCGTTTCTGGTGCACCTATTGCATGTACGATGAGTGAGACATGTGTGCATACCAGATGAGGATGAATGCTTGGTAACATAATTAGAACTTCACTGGACGCTCATTTATGGAGTGACTCCCAAACAAGTTCACACAAGATAACTAACTAACTTAGCAAGATTTAGCAAGTCAAACCATAGACAGCAACAACCAAATAACAGTACAGCTCAGTAAACAAATCATAACTAATGCTTTACAGATCCAACAAACATGAATGAGGACGTTCTGGAAAGCTTATAAAATTGTCTACATTTCATCGTTAGACATCACAGCATGATTCACAAGTTAGACAGGTCAATTAAATAAAGTTCCAGGTTCTGTCCCAGAAAAACAGAGAACACCTATTTCTGGAACCCAACTTGGAAGAGCCATACCTTTTAAACTACTGGACCAAATGATCCCAAATTTGAACTACAGCTAGTTCATAAAGTTTACAACATCTTTGATTAAGACAAGTCTTCCAGAAAACCAAGTTATCATCAAGCAAAGGTCAGATTACTCCCTTGCTGTCCAGAACAGCTTATGAACCTTTAATTAATTATTTGATGACATAGCCAAAACATATTTAGTGCCAACCAAATGGCTTACAAGCACAAGCATAGCCTAAGATTACCAGAACATCACATGTTGACCACTAAAGTTTCAATAACATGGCATTTATTAATTTAATTCCATAAAAGGACATAATTACAAGATACTTGCAAAAGTGCTTAGAAAAATCTACAAACATTACAGAAGCACAGGCATAGCATCTTGACTTTACCAAAAAATTTTCAGAAAAATTGCACATGCCAAACTTAAGATAAGTATTTAACATGTAACAAGGTGCTTATTTCATAAATTAAGAAACATGGCTTAGATAGTGTCAAACAACAGATTTCAGATTATTTACATGTTACTATTACTATAAGCAAGCTTGACACCAAAGTAGAACACCAGCATAAGCATCAAATATTTATTATGATTTAAATATGAAAACAAGTCATAGGATCAACATAAATTACATATCAGAGATACAGTACTCCAAAAACCATGAAATATTTATCATAGCATTCTCATAACACTCAGAGCCTACCATAAAAGTTTCACAACAATTGGAGCAGTATACCAAGAGATATGAATTTATACTTAAATAACAAGATTAAATCATAACAATTATTTTTCACAGAAAACATGGTGCACGTTATATTTTTGTTAAAAACTAGCCATCCCATGGATCATCACAAAACTTGTTTCACCAATTTAGGAGCTCAGAAACAGAAGATATGATTTTTACAAGTCTGCAAGAAATTTGGATTTTGAATAAAAGAGAGGAGGGAGCCGTTGAGTCACTGACAGCGGGACCCGCATGTCAGACTCTTCTTCCTCACGACCGAGACGATGTTCACCGACGATTTCTCTACGACGGCGAGGTCTCCGGCCAAACCCAGAGCACCAACGTGATCCCCAGACCCTTGCGAACCGGTTGACCCTCTTTTCCCCACGGCGGAGCCACCGGAAGGGGCTTGCCGTCGATCATGGCGGCTCGGCGGAGGTCCTCGGCGATACGCCGAAGCTCTCAGGCCGGTAGAGCGTGACCTAGGGTTTCCTACAGCACCAGGGAACTACGGCGAAGCTTTCTAGGTAGGTGGCTAGGCTTGAAACGGTGTTGAACAAGCTGACCACGAGAGTACCGAACTTCGGCGGAAACACGGCGGCGCTGCGCGTCGTGTCCGACGACGGTGAGTGCGGTAGAGTGCTCCCCAGGTAGCGCAAACGCTAGCGAAGGTCCTAAGCTACCTCTAGAACCTAACCAGACGAGACAAGATGCTCCGAGGAGCTTAGCATTGAATTCACCGGAGAAAATGGTCACGGCGACCCGATTTGGGGGAAGTTGGGAATGTCGGCTCACCGGAGGGTTTCACGGCAAACTTGAGGGTGGAGGTTGGAGAGCAGGTCACGGCGGAGCTGCGGGCGAGTTTTGGTGGGCAGCGGTGCAGCGAGGAGCGCGCTCGAACTCGCCGGAGTGAGCTCACGGCGGCGACTCCGCTGCGGCAGCGCTTCTGGCGCGAGAGAGAGGGAAGAGAGGAAATGGACGCGTCCACTTCGCCCGGGATGTCGCCGTGGAGGTCATGCGTGCATCCGGAGCTGACGAGCGGGGCCAGAGACGGCGTACGGGCGCCAAATGTCGCCGCTGCCCTGACGCCGGTCGGCCACGTCGATGAGCTCAGCGTCCATTTAGACAAGGCGATGGTCGACTGACAGAGCTACTTCGACTGTGATTAACTCCCAAACCAAAGCGAACCAGGAGATGGTGTAGTTGACAAAGTTGGAGTACTAAATGAGTTCTACAAGATTGTCAACTAGAGAAAAAGCCAGATCGGCCTGGATCGAGAGATGTGAAGCTCCCAAAACCGATCGAGCAAACTGGTGGCGCCAAGACTTAGCCAATTTTGGTTAAGTGCCAAAACAGCACCCAAAACTGCCTTGCAAACACTTTTTGAGCATGATGTGTTCATTTTCATGAGATGGCCATAAAACAACTTTTGTTCCTTATAACATTTACTACAACTTTGCTGTAGAAAGTTTGGACATGCAAATATTTTATGAAGCACTTTTTAAAAGTCTAAGCAAAAGAGGTTTTTAGGGCCTATACATGGAAGTAAGACTTAGGTACTTAATTTGGAGATGTGTCCACTATGAACATTGTTCCAAAAGTTGAGTTAAGCATAGATGAACTATTTACCAAAGCATGGAATACAAACATGAGCATGGCACAAGCAAACACAAGCATAGGAAGCATATTAAGCAAGTTAAGTCACACCATTGCATAAAATGACATAACCCAAGGTAAATGATGATCATGGTATGCTTATGAAGATGAGAATGCTCATGTTATGCATGTGAATGATGCAACCATAACACTGGGGTGTTACAGCCCTCCCCCCTTACAAAAATCTCGTCCCGAGATTTGGAAGCTTACCGATTTTCGAAGAAAGTTTTATAAACTTATTTTAAATAGTCCTCTATTTCCCAAGTGGCATCGTCCTCCCCGTGGTTACTCCACAACACCTTGTAGAACTTAACCACATGATTATGTGTCACCCGTTCCTTGCGGTCAACAACCGCTATAGGTTTCTCCTCATACACCAAGTCAGATTTCAACTTGATATCCCGAACTTCTACTCGTTCTTCCGGAACACGAAGGCATTTCTTCAATTGTGATACGTGAAAGATAGGAAAAATAGCTCGAAGCTCAGCTGGTAGTTGAACTTTGTATGCCACATTCCCTTTTCTCCCGAGAATCCAATAAGGCCCCACATAACGAGGTGCAAGCTTTCGCTTGACTCCGAACCTTTGTACGCCTTTCATCGGAGACACCTTGATATACGCATGGTCACCGACTGCAAACTCAATCGACTTCCTTCTCTTATCAGCATAACTTTTCTGACGAGCTTGAGAAGCTTCTAGATGTTGCTGGATGGTACGGACTTGCTGCTCTGCTTCGTTCACGAAATTGATGCCATAATACCTTCGTTCCCCGGGTTCCACGAAATTCAACGGGGTTCGACACTTTCGACCATACAGGGCTTCAAATGGAGCCATCTTGATGCTCTCTTGGTAACTATTGTTATAAGAGAACTCAGCTAATGGCAACCACTTTACCCAAGAACCTTTTGAAGAGAGAGCACATGCCCTCAACATGTCTTCTAGGATTTGGTTAACACGTTCAGTTTGGCCGGCCGTTTGAGGATGATATGCAGAACTACGAACCAAGTGAGTACCAATTTGCTCATGAAGACACTCCCAAAAACAGGCAGTGAACTATGGTCCACGATCTGATATGATAGTTCGAGGCACACCATACTGATGGACAATGTGCTCGAAGTACAACTCTGCATACTGATGTGGACGATAGTCAGTTCGAACTGGAATAAAACGAGCAACCTTGGTCAAGCGATCTACAATCACCCAAATAGAGTCATAACCCTTAACAGAAGTTGGGGGTCCAGAGATAAAATCCATACTAACTTCTTCCCATTTCCAACCAGGAATGGACAAGGGTTGAAGTAAGCCTGCTTTCATGTGAACTGCCTTCACACGACAACAATTATCACAACGAGCAACGAAAGCAACAATCTCCTTTTTTCATCTTTGTCCACCAAAATAGACGTTTCAGATCCTGATACATCTTGCTACTGAAAGCCCAGTTTGGTTTTGGTAATTAATGACACCAAGTTGTTAATGCCTCGTGTTTAAGTGATTTGAGTTAGGCATAGCAACACATGTGATGAAGGTACATGGTGGCATGGAAAGGTGGCCACATGATCACAAAGGGATGAAGCATGAAGTGAAGATCATGATGATAGACGAGGAGCAAAGTTATCAAGCCAAAGGTATAAACATAGGGTTTTACTTTTGCCGGTCTAAGATGAGTAGAGAAGTGATTGACCGGGTTTAGGATAGATAGCCGACTATCAAGAGGGGAAATCACGGTCATCTCTCGAATCAAGTGCTACTAGGTCCACATCTTGAGCATATGCATTAGGATCTAGTAAAGTGCTAACTTAACTCCTTTGGAAAAATGTTTGTGAAAAGCTAACACACTTGCACTTTGGTGGTGGACACTTGTTGGTGTTAGCACATTTACAAAGGAGGTGGAGTTCCTAGGGTTGAGAGGGGTGTGGATTCGGCGCTTTTGAGAAAATTAAGTGCATATTTTCTATTGCGCCGGTGGGAAATTTGGAGAAGTCGTGGGAGTGTTTTCTCACTGAGAAACACTCACCGGACGCTGAGTGCGGAGGCACCGGATGCTGGCCTCAGAGTCCGGTGTGCTTGACCCTGCTAGGGTTGAGCACCGGGTTAGCGTCCGGTGTGCGAGTGTTTTGCAACCCTCTCTGCGCATGGGTCCGGTGAGCACCGGACGCTACCGGTGCTTAGCGTCCGGTGACCTGCAGGTTTGCGGAACTCTCTGCGCATGAGTCCGGTGTGCACCGAACGCGTCCGGTGTGGACCTGCAGAGCGTCTGGTGGTGCGCAGGTGACCGTTAGAATCTGACACGCGAGATTCCTGAAGGACACGTGGCCTTCCCCAAGCACCGGACGCTGGGGGTCGAGCGTCTGGTGACCACTTAGCAGCGTCCGGTGCCCCCGTTTTCAGCCCAGTGAACGTGGCCAACAGCTAGTTTCTTTGAGGGGCTTATAAATTGAGGGTGGCCGGCTTTGGGAGGTGAACTCTTGCACATTTGATTACTTGAGACATACATTGAGCTAGAGAACACTCCCTCCACTCATCTCTTTGCCTGATTTCTCATCCTAGTGAGATTGAGTGAGATTCAAGTGCATTGCTTTGAGAGTTGCATTTAGTGGCACTTGATTCTTGAGTTTGCTGCGGATTTCTTGTTACTCTTGGGTGTTTCTCGACGCCCTAGACGGCTTGGAGCAGTGGTGGTGTTGAGCTCGTGATTGGAGATTGTTTCGAGCCTCACCAAGTGATTTGTGAGGGGTTCTTGAGCCTTCCCCGCAGGAGATCGCAATTGGCTACTCTAGTGGATTGCTCGTGGCTTGGAGGATCCCCATCTTGTGAGTGGATGTGCGGCACCCGCTGAGGGTTTGGCTTTGGATTGCCAATTAGCTCGTGATCCATCAAGTGGGTGTATCGCCACAACGAGGACTAGCTTGCCGGGAAGCAAGTGAACCTCGGTAAAAAATCTTGTGTCATCTCTTGCCGAGGATTCTCTTGTGATTGTGAGTGATTGGTTGGATATATCTCTACTCTACATTGTTGGTATAACAATCACTTCCCTCTCATTTATTTGTGCATACCTTGCTAAGTTGTGTAGCTTGTTTAGCTTAGCTATCTTGTTTAGGAGTGTAGCAAGCTTCTAGTTGTGCTTTCTTGTTGTAACTAGTGTTTAGCTTTCTTGCTAGACTTGTGTAGGTGGCTTGCATAGCTTAGTTATGCTAGTGCTAGAATAGCTTCGCCTTTTGTTTTACTAATCAACTTGTCTAGTTGAAGTTTGTAGAATTTTTTAAATAGGCTATTCACCCCCCTCTAGCCATTTGGACCTTTCAAGTGGTATCAGAGCTGAGGCACCATTTATTTGAGGCTTAACAACCTACGGTGAAGAAATGGCTCTTACTTTGCATATCAACAACACCAAGAAGGCACCTTACTTTGATGGCACAAATTATGCTTATTGGAAGGTCAAGATGACCGCCCATCTCAAGTCAATCAATAGAGAAGTTTGGAAGGTGACCGAAACAAAGTTTGAGGTTGCAAATGAGAATGTGTTGACGGTCCTTAAGTACTAAAATTAATAATCAAATAAACATGAAAAAGGATCAATATGAAACAAACATCTAGAATTAGGGTTTTATCTGACAGAATTCCACGAGCTTTGGTGTTTATCTATTTCTGCAGGGGTTTATCAGAAAATATGGAGAGAAGGCCCACATGTCATGTTTACAACGAGATAATTACGTGCCGCGCAATTTTCCTCAATCTAGAAGGATCCAGAAGCCATGGGAACGAACGGGACGCGAATCGGGCTCGGGAGCTGGGCGGCCGCCCACCCCCCTTGGGCGCCCGCCCTGGCCAAGAGGCCAATCAGGACTCTGCTTCGGGGCAAGACTCCACCGACCTAAAGGATCAATCTAAACCATACAATCTATGTCGGTTTGATCCAATGGCTCACGTTCACTTGAGGGGACTATAAAACCAGACACCCTGGCCCCTGGAGGAGAGGAGGAGAAATCATTATTCAGAGGTAGCCATCAAAGTTAGGGTTTAGAGCTTCTCTCCCACAGAGAATTAGAATTAGCTACTCCCTAATCCTTCAAGTTTAGAGGTTGATTAGATAGCAATTAGAGAAGTAGAGCACTACGCTCTGGATTCGGATCTTCGGTAATAAAGATTGGTATTATTCATATCTTTCTCTAATTCTATTGTTCTAATTGCATTATGTCTCTAATTATTATGTTCTTAGTTTGTTCTAGTTCTACATTTGATATAGTTCTAATTGATAATGAGTTTATGTATAAGTTTGCAAAGCGCTTAGCTCTTGTCGCTAGGGAGTTAGGTGATAGATCACATGTGAGCGTGGTGCTTAGATGTTATTTATCTGCAAATGTATCCTATTGGCCGAGTCGTGTGGTAGTTCGCGATAGTGACAGCTTCGTTGATTCTTATATAGTCCACCCTCCGTTGATAGGACAGGCAGAACTGGTATTGTGGAGTAAGTCATGCGATGCTCTGATTTACTTTATCAATGTTCCTTATACATGAATGAAGAGTCTTTTATGCTATATATGATCTTGTAGATAACTAGAGTAGATTATGACTTAGTAGTTAGTAGATGACTTAGAATCCATTCTCTAGCTAATCTGACATCACCTACATATATGAGGAGTAGTCTATTTTCTAATCGCTGTGCTCTTTATCCCATGAACTTATACTTTATTATCATTATCTTTATGGTTTACCCCCTGCTAAAGTATGTGACTGTGTGACGAGTTTCTCATTAGTAATCATGTTCTTGCAAGTTTATCTCTAGTCTATGCCTTGATAGATTTTGCCCATTGATTTAATTCCATCTTCTTAAGATCCCCTAAGCAAAATTATAAATAACGATACCTGGAATACTTATCCTGGTGAAATGCTACAATGAGGTGTTTTATCTGTGCGCTTGCGGATAGAATAGATTATTTTCTAGAAAGCCTTTACATTTATAAATACCTTTGTACACTCTGGCGCCATGCTAGGGATGACAACCTAGTATCTAAGTGGTGTTAGCTAGTGTCAACAAGCATTTCTGGCGCCGTTGCCGGGGAATTATAGGATCTTATAGGAATTATATGAGTCTCAGGAATAAGTCGTAAAAGGGAATAAAGGAGTAATATTAAGGAAGCCAGAAAATCAATCAAGGTTATTCATATAAAATAATAGACTAGACTATAGAGAAATAATTGCATAAAACAGCTACTAAGTGAGAAATCATAACAAGGCACCTCTACTTTGGCAGGTTCACCCTGTTGTTTTTCTATGTTTATATTTTTATACAGGGTATAACAGGATTGACTTTGGATACATTCAACTCTTCATCATCAGAACCAAAGCAATCAAGAGAAGAAGAAGCTAGCTACCAATTGCTGAAGCTATGGCACAAAAGACCTTGCAAGAATTCTCTGCTCCAAGTCTTGACAACATTCCAACTGGTCCAAGATTTGCAGTAGAAGAAGGAATACCTGAGTTTGAGCTCAAGTCAAGCCTCATCAATTTGGTGCAAGCTACACAATTCAGTGGAAAGGCACATGAAGATGCCAGTGCACACTTGCAGAATTTCTTAGAGATTGGAAGCACAATCCACATCAATGGAGTTGACAAAGACGTCATACTGCTTCGCCTTTTTCCATTCTCACTAGAAGGAAAAGCGAGGAAGTGGTTCTATACTCATCAAGATAACATCAACAACTGGACGAACTTGTCATATGCCTTTCTATCTAAGTTTTTCCCTATAGGCAAAACAACTGCCTTAAGAGGAAATATTGTCAGTTTCCAACAGCAGAAGACAGAAGCCATTTCAGAAGCATGGGAGCGTTTTCAAGGATACATATCAGATTGTCCTCACCATGGAATGGCTACATGGTTACTTATGCAGACCTTCTACCATGGATTAACCCAGAAGACTCGTGAGTGCCTAGATGCATCTGTGAAAGGATCATTCTTGGAGCTTACAACTGGAAAAGCAGAGATACTTTTGGATAAGATAGCAGAAAACCAAAGCTAGTTCCAAGATAAAGCTCAACAATGTCATCAAACTGAAGAAATACCAGAAGAAGTAAATGCGTTATCAAGTAAGATGGAAAATTTGCTCCATTGGATTGACCAAAGGGCCAAGTTCAAAGAAGATCAAAGGGCCATAGAGACAGTGTTGACACCGTTTTTGGACACGTGTCTAGGATGGCAGGATAAGGTGGCAGTACGATGCGGGTTGCCGATGGGGATGGTTGCCGATGAGGGAGAAGTTGAATGTGACTAAGTCCACAGGCAGTAGTATGGTGCCGATGACTGGGTAAAAAGGTCTGCCGATGACTATGGCAAGGGGATTGCCGATGACGCGAAGGAGGAGTCCGGAAGCTGCCAGTTATCATGGGCAGGAGTTTCGGTTTGTTACGAAGGATAGATTTATTATTTCCTTAGTTATTTGCATCGTTTTGTATACGGATTCCGTGTAATTTGGAATTCGAGTTCTAATCGTGTTTGGTCGCAGCTCTTTGAGCAGGGTATAAATATAAACCCTAGGACCTTGTAATAATAGATATCAAGAGAAATCAATCAAACATACGTTTTTACTCATATTCCAGCATCTACTTTTCGACGACTTCGTCATACTTTTTTCTTTTTATTACGAGTTCTTAGGAATTTGTCGACTTAAGCTCGACGTGTTCTTGAGTTCCGCGTGAGTACCTCTTAGCCGTGACATCCGGGCGCATCGCTGTTGTCAGGACTAAAGTATTCGAGTTATCACCTTTGCCGATAGTAAGGTCAAATCGGCTGGCACGCCTTAACGTTTGAATCGGGTATTAGCCCTTTGTGTTTGCAGACCCGTTTTGCATCAACACATCTTTTGGCACGCCCGGTGGGACCAGATTCAAGATCAAGATCAACATGTCGATCTCTGACCTCGATCAAGACAACGTCATCCCCGTGACGGAGGCCAACCTCAAGGATGAGCAGAAGCAAGCTATTGCCCAAGCCATGGAAGAGTTCAAGCAGCAATGCCTGAGGTCTTTCAGCATAAACAGGAGCGGCGAAGTGGTCCAGAAAGATGCACTGCCGGCACCACGGCAGGTTACCTTTGACGCCAATCCTGGCAAGCTTCAAGATATGGTTGACAATGCCATCAATCGAGCGTTGATTAACCAAGCTGGTGTGCTGTCTAATACGGTTTTCAATGCCGTGGCAAGAACTTTCAAGGAAGGACAAATCCCACCAGATTATGTGGGCCCCTCCCATCATCAGCCCACGGCACCAGAGGTCACGGCTCCATCGGCTGCCTTGACGGGTGCAAGTGCACAGTCTGTCGTCCCTCCAAGTACATTGGGAACTACTGGTGCACTATCTATGCCGATGGCAACTAACCCACAAATTTCAGTTGGGCAGCATAAACTGACAACAGATATGTTGGCATCGGCAATGTCAGGGTTGACTCTCCCTCCCAACTGGTGGGGTTATGGTATGCCTCCAGAGTTGACGCCGGGAACATCGCAAATAACTGACGTGAGGGGCAAAACTCCTATGACATCGGTACCTCCCAATGTGCCGATGAATCAGAGTCCTCGGTATACCACAACTACTACTGCAAAGCCTCACACTAGGAATCCTCAAGATTCAATGTTTCAGATGCCTAACACATCAGCAGAGTCAATGCTGATGCAACAGAGGCCTACGGCCCAGTCGGGGTATGTCAGTTCAACGACGGTACCCAATTACCAATCATCGGCAGCACCTATGCCGATGAACGCTAACAATGGATGGCTTGGACAGCAAGCCTTTCCACAATCGCCCCAGCAGGGTTATCAGACTACAGGGTTCCAGCAAAGGCAGGTCTATCCCGGGTTCCAAGGTCAGGGGATTCCCAACCAGCCAATGAATTTTGGACAGCAACTCGGAGGACAGCCAATCGGTGGACAGCAGTTTGGTAGTCCGTAGATTGGAGGACAGGTGACCAATACAATGTTCCATGCGGGTCACGTCCCGAACAGACACGTGGAGGTTCGCCACCAAGTGCCAGATCTGCAGCCGCCCCATCGGCAAGATACCGATGCCTATTGGGCCGATAAGATTGCTGAAGTAATGAGGGAGCAATTTGGGATAAAACCCAAAGTCAACACTTATTCTTATCGGACACCGTATCCTCCAGCGTATGATTTGATCCCGCTTCCACATCGGTACAAGGTACCGGATTTTACAAAGTTTTCCGGACAGGACGACACGTCAACCATGGAGCATGTCAACAGGTTCATTATTCAATGTGGAGAGGCTGGTAACAGGGACGAATTGAGGGTTCGTCTATTTTCATCATCATTGTCTGGATCGGCCTTTACTTGGTTCATATCATTACCTCCCAACTCAGTAATTACTTGGGCTGATCTGGAGAAGCAATTCCACAAATACTTCTTCTCGGGGGTTCATGAGAAAAAGATCACCGACTTGGTCAAGTTGAGGCAACGTAATGATGAGTCGGTTGAGGGATTTGTGCAGAGGATACGAGAGGTCAAGAATAAATGTTATAGCCTGGTTCTGGATGATCGGCAGCTAGCCGATTTGGCTTTCCAGGGTTTGTTGCCACATATCAGGGATAAGTATGCCTCTCAGGAGTTCGAAAGTTTAAGTCACTTGGTGCAGAGGATATCTGATCAAGACGTCAAGCCTTTCGAGCCTAAGAGGGCATGGAATAAGAAAGTGTCATTTGTTGATGAAGCAACAAGCTCAGATTCCGATGAAGAACCAGTAATCGGCTTGGCAGAGTGGGTCAAAAACAAGAAGCCGATGTCTTGTCCTTTTGGGCAAAAGGAACCAGAGAAGTTCGCCTTTGACACCGCCAAGGCCGATAGGATATTTGACTTTCTACTTCAGGAAGGTCAAATCAAACTGTCACCTAACCATGTGATCCCATCGGTAGAAGAGTTGAAGAGGATGAGATATTGCAAGTGGCATAATGCAACTTCCCATGACACCAACGAGTGCAAAGTATTCAGACAGCAGCTGCAATCGGCTATAGAGTCAGGGAGAATCAAGTTTGACAGTTCCAAAGCCCAGAAGCCGATGAAGATAGACCAACATCCTTTCCCGACAAACATGTTGGATGCTAAGGGGAAGGCTAAGGTCCTAACATCGGAGACAGGTGAGAAGAGTGCATCGGTAGATCCTCAGCATCAAGTTACTACTGCCGATGCAAGAAGTAAGGGCTTGGTCCAGGAAGGAACTAGTTCAGGAAGGCCTCCTCGATCTGGTATCGTCATAACTCATAGAAGGCCTCGAGAAACATGGCAACAACGGGAAGATCGGTATCGGCGCCAGCAGGAAGATTATCGACGGGAAGAAGAAAGGCGCTGACAGGAGTGGAATCGGCACAGGGATCATTGGAATTGTCCATTCTTCATTCATTGTTGGGAGGAAAATATCAAGCTTCCTACTGTCAGAGACTGCCCTGAGTGCAACGGTTATGATCGGTACGATAGAACCGATCGGCGTTATCATGATGATGAAAGGCGATTTAATGGGCCGATCAGAGGAAGGGTGTCAGTTCATGACCGGCTGGGGAGCAGATTTAGAGGGCACAACAGACTTAGTGACCGTGTCCAGTATTTTCCCAGGAACCAAGAAGAGCTCGAGGAAATGGCTGATGCGCGGGTTCCCGATGAATTCATATTTTGCAGGGATGCTAACACGCATCGGGTGGAGTCAAGGGAGAACCGACGCCCGACGGAAAGGCAAAGGCCACTTCCTCCGTGGTGCCCTGGAGGATTAACTAAGACACAGAAAAGGAGATTGCAACGTGAGAGGCAAGAAGAGCTAAACAAGGGAAAGAACTCTGGAAGTCGGCAGCCGTCAGGCACTAAGAGGGAAGGTCCATCGGCAGACGTCAACATGGTTTTCATGTTGCCGATGGAGTTTCTTGCACCATCCAGCGACGATGAGTTGGAATTTTCTAATCAGATAGCTCAGTTGGCTCTGGATCCGATGACGGCTATCTTTGAGAAACCTGCCGATGACGAGAGGCAGCATCTTAAAGCTTTGTTCCTCAAAGGGAGGGTTGATGGGCAGCCAATGACCAAGATCCTAGTTGATGGTGGAGCTGCTATTAATATTATGCCGTGTGCAGTATATCGGAAGCTTGGGAAAGGGGATCAAGATTTGACCAAGACCGATATGATGCTCAAATACTTTGAAGGAAACGTGTCTCCAGTCAAGGGGGCGATATGCGCAGAGTTGACCATCGGCAGCAAAACCTTGCCGACAACTTTTTTTGTGATCAGCGGAAAAGGTGCTTACAACTTGTTATTGGGACGAGATTGGATTCATGCCAATTGTTGCATCCCATCTACAATGCATCAGTGCTTGGTTCAGTGGGTAGGTGACAAGATTGAGATTGTCCCAGGAGATTCTTCTTATGTTATCGCATCGGCAGAGGCGGATACTTACGAAAGGACTAGGTGCATTTCAGGAGAAGTTTGGGAGAAGGACTTTCTCAAAGTTGCCGATTATGAGATTCCACCGATCCAAGCAGTCGGTTCTGACGACGGTTTTTAATGGATAGATTCGCCGATGATGGAAAATTAGGCCAGGGGTTCACATCGGCCGATGATTTGGTAGAAGTAGATATAGGTAGTGGTGATAAGCCTAGGCCTACTTTTATTAGTGCTAAATTGGATCCTGAGTGTAAGCGACAATTGATTAGTTTGTTAAAGGAATATAAAGATTGCTTTGCTTGGGATTATACGGAGATGCCTGGTTTAGACCGATCAATTGTTGAACATCGGTTACCCATCAAGTCTGGATTTCGGCCACATCAGCAACCAGCCCGCCGGTGTAATCCTAACATTCTACCTGATATTAAGGCCGAAGTCACTAAACTTATTGAAGCTAAGTTTATTCGGCAGTGTCGGTATGCCGAATGGATTTCCAATGTTGTCCTGGTTTACAAGAAGAATGGGAAGCTTCGGGTGTGCATTGATTTCAGGAATCTCAATAAAGCTACGCCGATGGATGGATACCCAATGCCTGTCGCCGATCTACTGGTTGATGCTGCGGCTGGCCATCGGGTCATCAGCTTCATGGATGGTAATGCAGGTTACAATCAAATATTCATGGCAGAGGAGGATATTCCAAAAACCGCATTCAGGTGTCCTGGTCATGTTGGACTATTTGAATGGATAGTCATGACTTTTGGGTTAAAGAATGCTGGGGCTACTTATCAAAGGGCTATGAATTTTATATTTCATGAGTTCATCGGCAAGCTCGTAGAGATTTATATTGATGATGTGGTGGTTAAGTCTGGAGATTTCTCAAAGCATCTTGCCGATTTACAAAAAGTGTTAGAGTGCACAAGGAAGCATGGATTGAAGATGAATCCCAACAAGTGTGCATTTGGTGTATCGGCAGGGCAGTTTCTTGGTTTCATGGTACATCAGAGGGGTATTGAAATTAGTCGAAGATCTATTGATGCCATCAATAAAATAGTGGCCCCTACCAACAAAACCGAGCTCCAATCCTTGATCGGCAAGGTAAATTTTATCAGGAGATTTATATCGAATTTGTCTGGTAGGATTCGTGCTTTCAGTCCTCTTCTTAAATTGAAAGCCGATCAAGAGTTTATTTGGGGAGAAGAACAGCAGTTGGCTCTGGATGAAATCAAAAAGTATTTAGTAAATCCTCCAGTTCTAGTTCCACCTCAACAAGGGAAGCCCTTCAGATTGTATTTATCTACCGATGGATCGGTTATCGGTTCAGCTTTAGTTCAAGAATTTGAAGGGAAAGAAAGGGTAATTTATTATTTGAGTAGGAGGTTGATTGATGCTGAAACCAGATATTCGGCCATTGAGAAACTATGCTTGTGCTTATATTTTTCATGTATCAAGCTGAGACATTACCTGTTATCGGCCGAATGTACTGTTGTTTGTAAAGATGACGTAGTCCGGTACATGCTATCTATGCCGATTATGAGTGGTAGGATCGGTAAATGGATTTTAGCGCTGTCGGAGTTCGATTTGCGTTACGAATCGGCTAAGGCAGTCAAAGGGCAGATTATGGCCGATTTTGTGACTCAGCATTGCAGTCTGGTGGAAACCTTGGAAATTGTACCCTGGACGCTCTTCTTTGATGGATCTACCTGTGACCGGGGGGCAGGAATCGGCATTGTATTAGTTTCCCCTAAGGGAAAGAAGTATGAGTTTTCCTTGCCGATTGCTGCCACATCAACAAATAATCAGGCTGAGTATCAGGCTCTGATCAAAGGATTGGAGTTGTTGAGAGAAGTTCGTGCTGATGCTGTCGAAATTTTTGGAGATTCTATGTTGGTTATAAATCAATTGGCCGGGAGCTATGAATGCCGAAGTGAAGCTCTCGTAACTCATTTCGAGAAAAGCGTGCGACTGTTGAAAGAATTCAAGGATTTCCGATTAGAGCATATTCCTCGGTTGCATAATGAAGAGGCCAATCGGTTGGCTCAGCATGCCTCGGGGTATCAGCCTATGATTAATGCAATATCGGCAATCGGTGCCGATGATTGGAGGAAGGAAATTATTGATTATCTAAAGGATCCATCCAAGAAAGTTGAAAGACGAGTTCGATTTCAAGCAACCAAATATGTGCTCCTCGAAGATGAACTGTATTATCGAACTATTGATGGAATTCTTCTCCGATGTTTGGGTGATGATGAAGCTAGGAGTTTGATGGGAGAAATCCATGAAGGGGTATGTGGAGCACATCAGTCGGCTTTCAAAATGAAATGGATGATTAGAAGGAATGGATATTTTTGGCCAACTATACTTGAGGATTGCTTTAAGTATTTCAAGGTATGCCAAGGTTGTCAAAAGTTTGGTAACATTCAAAGAGCGCCCGCATCGGCTATGAATCCTATTATCAAGCCTTGGCCGTTTCGGGGTTGGGCTATTGATCTGATCGGCCAGATTTATCCACCATCTAGCAAAGGGCATAAGTTCATTCTAGTTGCCACTGACTATTTCACCAAGTGGGTTGAAGCTATTCCTTTGAAGAAAGTCACATCGGCCAGTATGATTGATTTTGTGAAGGAGCATATTATTTACCGATTTGGGATTCCCCAAACGATTACTACCGATCAGGGCACCATGTTCACGTCAGGGGAGTTCGATGAATTCGCAATCGGTATGGGAATTAAAGTGTTGAATTCTTCTCCTTACTATGCTCAAGCCAATGGGCAGGCCGAAGCGTCTAACAAAGGAATTATCAAGCTTATTAAACGAAAGATTGAAGAAAATCCTAGGCGGTGGCACACGTTGTTAAATGAAGCACTATGGTCTTATCGGATGGCTTGTCATGGATCAACCAAGGTGTCACCCTATCAATTGGTGTATGGACATGATGCAGTGTTGCCTTGGGAGATTAAGGCTGGATCTAGGCGATTATCTTTTAAAGACCAATTGGCTGCCGATGATTATGCCACTTTGATGACCGATGAGTTAGATGATTTAGCAGGACATCGGTTAAAGGCTTTAATGAGTATAGAAGAAAATAAGAAGAGAGTTGCTAGATGGTATGATAAGAAAGTAAAGGCTAAGGAGTTCGCCGATGGGGATTTGGTATGGAAGTTGATTTTGCCAGTCGGGACTAAAAGTTTAAAGTTTGGGAAATGGTCTCCTAATTGGGAAGGTCCTTATCGGATAAGACACTCGGCTCCTGGTAATGCCTATATTCTAGAAACTCTCGAAGGAGTTGAATTTCCCAGAGCATTAAATGGCAAATATTTAAAGAAGTACTTCCCCAGCATATGGGTCGATGCGTAAAAGTTTAAGTGCCGATAACACTCCTATCGGCTGGAGTTAAATGTTTGGAGGCAGACTTAATGTTTCAAAAGATGCCGATAACAGTCTTATCGGCTAGACTAAAAGCTAAAAGTGGGAAAACAAAGGTGTGTTGCCGATGAAAGCTTCAGATGCTCAGCAGCTCTTGGATTGCCGATATGGCGCGCAGCCGGATCTGATTGGCTGTCTCTATCTCTTTGATATCATCATCGGCAGAACCTTCTATCGGCTTCAGCTTCCTCTTCAACTGCAGTGCTTTGCGACCATGGACGTTTCGTTCTTGTTCAAGGTGCTTGATGGTCTCCGGCAGTTGACTCTCTTCTTGCTGGGCTTGGGACAGAGCATCCTCTACTTGCTTGAGTTCGGCCAGTAGGGCTTCTCTTTTGGCCGATAGATCAGATACTTTCTGCTTCAGAACATCACCTGAGGACTTTAAGGTGCCGATGTTCTTATGTTTCTCATCGGCTAAGAGTTTTTCTTTCATCATCTCCTCAGAAAGCTGGATTTGAGCGGCTCTATCGGCAAGGCGTCGAGTGGCTCTCTGGTACTGTAGCTGGCGGCTTTCTAGGTGTCCAGCATGGAAGAGGGTTTCTTCAGCATCGGCAGGAACTTGGCCTCTAAGGGTTTTGAACAGGGCCTTGGCTGGGTCAGAATCGTTGACCAGTTGAGATGTGTCTTGATGAAGTATGGCCGATAGCTCCTCCAGCTTAGCCCTGGTTTCTGCCGATACAGTCCCAATTGCCCGAGAGGAGCTTGCTTCCTCACCTTCTTCTTCGAGAATATCAATGGCGAAGGAGAATAAGCTATCGGGAGAATCTTGTTCCTGAAAATGAGAATGAAATAAGTCATTTTTATGGTCAAAGCTTCGGCAGACAATGTTGATGAAAAAATTGGATGACTTACTTGCTTCAAGGCGATCTCTTGTCTTTGACTGAGACGTGCTGATGGAGCTGCAGGCTGATCGGCCAAAGATGCCGATGGAGCTACAGATTGATCGACCGAGATTGCCGATGGAACGATATCAACTGAAAGAAGACAAAAGGAGTTATAAGGCTAAATAAGAATAAGTTCATCGGTAGCGATATTGTTAAAGTATGTTACCTGAAGGAGGGACAACGGTTGTCTGAATCGGGAGAACTGCCGATGGTATAACTGGATCCACCGGGCCAGTTGTTTGTTCCCGTATGCCAGCTGATGTATCTTCTGTCTGAGACTCTGTCTGCTGGGGTTCTTCTATCTGTGGTGCTTCCTGCATAGGTGGGGGAGATGGTGCTTGCTGTGGCTGGGCTTCTGGAGAAGAAGGAGAAGACTCCACCGGAATTGGAGATACCGGAGGAGGAGGGGGAGTTGCTACCTTCTGGCGCTTTGTTCCAGTCTTAGCGCCCGTGGTGCCCTTTCTCTTTGGTTGGCTAGACTGGGGGGCATCGGTGCTCTCATGCCTGGATTTCGCCGATATGCCGGTTTGCTGCAATAATAAACAAGAGTTTATAAGCGTAAATGTAGCCAATATAAAGATAGTCGGCATAAAGGAAAAGATTTGACAAATTGCCTTGAAAGCCCACGCCAGAGTGGGAGCAGCTACCGTTGGTGATGTCTGAGCTCTTCTGGTAGTGACTTTCCTGAGGCGTACGCCCCGATGCACGATGGAAGCTAGAGTGGGAGCATTGTGGCCGATTGAGGAAATCGGGCCTGATGGAAACAAGTCAATCGGCCTGCCACTCTTGCTAACCAATGGAGGAATACTGTCAACCTGCAAAAGGAATACAAGGGTAAGCTGCCGATAGAAGTGACATTGAGAAAATGAAACATCGGTTTGAGTTACTTACAGTGTCATCGGGAACTTCGTATTCGGAGTCAATCATGCCGCGGTATGAAAGTGCCGATCTGCAGAATAGATGCTCTTTCCATTCTGCCCACCACGACTTGTATGCTTGAGTGATAAAAGCAGACGGAACCCATTCTGACAGATCTACATCCGTATCGGCATTTGGTGGTAATTGGGCTACTCGAGTCCACTCAAGAAGGTTGTTGATAGTTTCTCTGGGTTTTATCACATCGGCATAAGGAAGTGCAATCGGCAACTGGCCGAAAGCTAATTGGCGAGCTAATGCCGATGGATTATAAAATTCGTAGGTTTGGGGAGAAGTTTTTGTGCTACCAAAGAAATTCACCGGAATGGCCCTGGGAGTCACAATTGCCATCATCGCCTCATTGTCCCTGTCGAGAGCTTCATCAAATGGATTGAAGGTCAGAGGGAGCATGCTATCTGGGTCATCATAAGCCAACCATGGTCGTTCATCTCTGGCCAAACCCTCATACAGAGTCTCGAAGAATCGGCCGATCTGATTCGGATTACCCCCTGAACCAGGTAGGACTATGACGGCTTCGCCAAAGTTCAAGGGGGCACGCGTTGCCGATTCCTCTTCACCCAGCACGTGATTTTCGGCTATATCTCTTGGGAAGTGCTGTGAGAACAGGTTGAAGTTGAGACGCTTGTGCAGATGCAGATTGAGCCACAGGTTGACAAACCACCAGGGGCCTCCCAAGTTACCAGTGGATTGGCCGAGCAGAAGTTTCTGGGCTACTTGATGGAGAAGGTGGTAAGCAGCGCCAAGCAAGTATCGGCCGAGAGGGAATCGGCCACCGTTAGCCAGTCTTTCTGCTGCCGATAGGTAGACAGAAGTCGGTCCTGCCGATCGACCACAGAATATAAACTTGTCCAGCCACATGTTCAGAAAGGTGGTTTGTTCCTTTATGGTGACAGATCCTTTCCCACGGTACTTCTGAATGTACCCTGACCAGCCGCCGATAGCGCGAGTCTCCACTTTGGCACTAGGGGCAGTATCAAAAAAGTGGGTGCTATCGGCAGAAGATATATCTAGACCAGTAAGCATGGCTACATCGGCAAGAGTAGGAGAAGCAGGGCCGTGGCCAAAAACAAAAGCATTGAGGGTATCTGACCAAAAGTAGGAAGCAGCTATTAGCAGTGATTCGTTCCTGTGCATATCGGCAATGGATAGCCTAATGCATTGGGCTAGCTTCCTTTCACCCCATTGGACTTCGTAAGAATTGCTGACTCTCAAGAACCAGTCTTTCCACCCTACGGTAGGGCTGGGCCAAGAGCGAAAAGAGTCTTTCCACAGATCTGAAGAAAAGTTTTCAGCTCTGAAGGGGATCCTATTGGTTTCTGCGTTGATAAGGTTGGTTGGATCTGAATCCCCTAGAGGGCCGAGACATTGAAGGTGTGGTTGATCGGTGGGGATGACAATTTTATTGGACAACTCCTAGCGATTTTGGAAGAATAAAAACGCAAAGAAAAAGGAAAAGGAGAATATTCAGTAAAATGAATCGCAGATGAATAGGAATAAAAATATAGAACATGAGATGAAACCTCAGGGACGACGAAGCCAATGGCCATCTTGTCGTGAAGAGGAAGTTGGAGGGCACCGGAGTTGATGAAGAGGAGTGCTTGTCGGAGGTCTCGAAGGTTGTGAATGGCGCCGCCGCTGGAAAAGTAAAGTTGGGTAGTAGAATGGCGTGATGGGGGAGGAGTACCCAAGAAGGAACTATTTATAGGACAAAATAGGCAAGGGCAAATCCGACTTATCTCTTTGCCGCATCCGAGAAACCCGAGGGTACTCAGGTGGATATGGTAACTGTTCGCATGGTAATCCAGGAATTGTGTAGGTGATTTGACAGGAAGCGGTCATTTTCTGAAGATATTTTACTGTGCGAGATCTCCTGGTCGGTCCATCGGTGATATTCTATAACGGTCATCTTGCCGATGGGCGGATAGAAGGGAGGTAACCGTTTTTGCGAATATCCTGGTCAGAGCATCGGCAGATCTTCGTAACGGTATTGTTGCCGATGTATGACCAAGGAAAATACCCGTTCAGGAAGTTGGGGATTTCGAGGAATCTGCGGAGGATTAGGATTAGAGTTGTCCAGATTGAGGTTGTCGGTTACCAGATTAGGAGCATTAATTGCGGGAAAAGGCATCATTACTGCAGAGAATTTCGGAGCATTAATAGTTTTATACTCCGAAACTGGGGGGCATGTGTTGACACCGTTTTTGGACACGTGTCTAGGATGGCAGGATAAGGTGGCAGTACGATGCGGGTTGCCGATGGGGATGGTTGCCGATGAGGGAGAAGTTGAATGTGACTAAGTCCACAGGCAGTAGTATGGTGCCGATGACTGGGTAAAAAGGTCTGCCGATGACTATGGCAAGGGGATTGCCGATGACGCGAAGGAGGAGTCCGGAAGCTGCCAGTTATCATGGGGAGGAGTTTCGGTTTGTTACGAAGGATAGATTTATTATTTCCTTAGTTATTTGCATCGTTTTGTATACGGATTCCGTGTAATTTGGAATTCGAGTTCTAATCGTGTTTGGTCGCAGCTCTTTGAGCAGGGTATAAATATAAACCCTAGGACCTTGTAATAATAGATATCAAGAGAAATCAATCAAACATACGTTTTTACTCATATTCCAGCATCTACTTTTCGACGACTTCGTCATACTTTTTTCTTTTTATTACGAGTTCTTAGGAATTTGTCGACTTAAGCTCGACGTGTTCTTGAGTTCCGCGTGAGTACCTCTTAGCCGTGACATCCGGGCGCATCGCTGTTGTCAGGACTAAAGTATTCGAGTTATCACCTTTGCCGATAGTAAGGTCAAATCGGCTGGCACGCCTTAACGTTTGAATCGGGTATTAGCCCTTTGTGTTTGCAGACCCGTTTTGCATCAACAGACAGCATACAAATATCAACCAACTTCAAGTCAACCCAATAGCAAAGGTATGAATTCAGGTAATACTGTCAAACAACTTTCATTAAAAGAGATAATTGCTCAACAAACTAAAATTAATAACGAAGTTAAACAAAGGCTAGATACAAATGAATCATCTCTAAAAGATATATATAATAAAATGGATTTTCTACTAACTGCCTTTGATGAGCAAAACACTCTTAATAAAAGGGTAGAGCTTAAATTAATAAAGTTAGCTGCTGCACTGCCTGTTGCTACTAACATTGAGCAGGTAAAGAATATAACTACTAGAGGAGGTAAAGCTACCAGAGATCCACCATACCCAAAAGAGAAACAAAGAACATTAGCACCAGTCCAACCAGCAGTGATGGAAGAAGAAAGCCCAGTTGAAGCAGAAAATCTGCTCCAACCACCAAGAACTGGAGAAATGAGGAAAGATTTTTACGACACCAACTATTTGCCATTTCCTAGAAGAAACAGAGGACTGCAGTCGGATGAGCAGTTTGGTAAGTTTGTAGAGGTCATTCAGAAATTATATGTCAACATACCTCTGCTCGATGCCATACAGGTACCTACATATGCAAAGTACATCAGAGATATTCTTAACAAGAAGAGGCCACTGCCCACCACTGAGGTTATCAAGCTGACAGAAGAATGTAGTGCGGCCATCCTCAACAAACCACTAAAGAAAAAGGAAGATCCAGGATGCCCCACTATTGATTGCTCGATCGGAAACCAACACTTCAACAATGCACTTTGTGATCTAGGAGCAAGTGTCAGTGTGATGCCAGCATCAGTCTACAAAAAGCTTGAGCATGCAACCTTAGAACCAACATCAATGTGCTTGCAACTAGCGGATCAATCGGTTCGACACCCGCTGGGCATCGCCGAGAACATTCCAGTCAAGATCAGAGATTTCTTGGTGCCAGTAGACTTCGTAGTACTGGACATGAGTCCTGACTCAAAAGTGTCCATCATCCTTGGAAGACCATTTCTGAGCACTGCCAATGCCCACATTGATGTCGGAAAAGGAGAAATCAAGTTCAACATAAACGGTCAAGAAGAACACTTCACATTCAAACCCAGACCAGAGAGAGACTCTACAGTAAAGGAAGTTCATGAAGAACCACTGGAGACACCATCTCCGGAGGAAGGTAACTCAGAAGATTAAAAGATTTGGAGGTCCAGCTTGGGGGACCTAAAAATCCCAAACCCTCACCGGAAGGTAAATCGGTATTTATCCACATTATTATTTTTCTCATATTTAAATTCTTGCATAATTAATTCTTGCATTAGTCATAGCATAATTATCATAATCAAAAAAGCCCCATATAAATAATATTCGTGGTGTGTAACAACCCATATTTATTAATTATTGTGGAGACACAAAAAAATATTTCCCATTATCATTTTAATTAAGTTTTAATTCTCATAGATTTTCCTGCATTATATTTAATTATCTTCTAGAAGCGTGACCCACACACCTTGGGTCCCACATGTCATACACTTCACCTCACATACATCCCATCACATAATTTCATCCACCAATATGTTTCCACTCACTTGACATCTTTCCACCATCCAACCACCACAACACAATATTATTCTGCGTGAGATCAAAGCAAGGAAGCAAGTGGAGGAAGCACACCCAGGATGGACACCAGGGGTGGGCGCCCGCCCACCTACCTTGGGCGCCCGCCCTGTCCCCTGCTCAGCCTATAAAAGGCCACCTCCAGCTTTCCTTCTCTTCACACAAACACTCCAGAAAACCACACAAATCTCAGTTTCCCGAGAAGGAGCTTTTGTAGTGAAGAGAAGAGAGTAGAGAGAAAGAGGAGAGTGGAAGGGAAGGTTGGGAGTTCTTTTGAGAGAGTGTTTGTCACCTAGCAAGTAGTGATCCCGTTGTCTAAGCGGAAGTAAAAGTTGTTTAGGGGGAGGCTCTACCAAAATAGAAATTTGTCTTGAACGATTAACCCCTGGACTACTGACACTCCGGACAGCTGACCACTAACATTTTATCTCACATTTTCCACTAGTTGTGTTTTTGCCAACTTTTGTTTGCAGGATGTTTAAGAAGGTGAAGAATGTAGGGAAGGCTATCAAGAACATTGGTACAAGGAGTTCCACCCGACACTCCTCACAGCCATCAGAGATGAGCGTCGACCCGACACCTACACAAGCTCCGTCATCTTCATCAGGTCAGTAAGTTAAGGTCCTTCTCAAGATAGGAGACCTAGGACTGAAGACCCGAAGAGAGAAGGAAGTCTATCAGCAATTGAAGAACAAAGATTTCATTCACACCCCTACTATCGATCCAATCCTACTACGAGAAACAGGTATGGACACTGAATTTGACTTAATTTTTCAGATGATGGGTTGGACAAATTTTTGGAATATAACTAAGCTGGGTTCTCGTCTTCTCACCCTCGAATTTCTTTGCACCTTACAATACTATGAGGGGGGAATTGTTTTTCGGATGTTCAAACAGGAAATTATGTTATCTTGGAGGGAGCTAAGCGACCATCTTGGTTTCTCTTCAAGATGCATCCTGAACATTGACTCCGATTTACCCAACTTTGAGAGACACCAGTTTTGGACAGAAATATCTAGAGATAATTTTTACAGTCAAGCCCGAACCAGTGACATGGAACACCCCACTCTCAGGATGTTCCACAAATGGCTTGGGTACAATCTTTTCTATCGTGACGATATTAGCAAAGTAAGAGTAGGAGATTTACAACTTTTATATGCTGCTATTAGTAAAGTACCCACTTCACCTGTTACACTATTAGTTTCACATTGGTTTAGTATACCTAGTCTTCAGGGACCAGTAGGATGTACTTCACTTATCACTTGTCTAGCCACTAATCTTCACTTACTAGAAAACTCGTCACTAGACTTCATAGAAGAATTAAGAATTTATCATGGCTATGACACATTTAGACAAGCTCGGATGTTAAAGAAAGAGGGGAATATAATGTATATGCTGTATGATGATAAAGGCAAGATTCGGTTACCTAACCCGAACCTTGGCCTCTACGCTGTGCAAAACTTTTTGATTGAGATTTCTGCAACACCAGTGAACCAGAGAACTCCACAGCGAGTGGCATCTGAAAGGATAACCACTCACCGAGAACGCACTTGGTATGGAGCTGACCCTGGACCAGAAGAAGCAGCGCACCTGCATTATTGCGATTACAACCCTCGAGTCCTTCGAGACCCATGGGCTCGTCATGCGCAACCACAAGAACCAACAGAGGAGACATGGCCGGAGAGCCAAGATCACCAGTGGACAAACCCGCCTTTTCATACGGGCAGGTACTCCACTGATCCATATGGAGCTTCAGGATCCAGACCTCCGCCCCAATTTGATGCAGGACGATACTCCGACGCCTCCTACGCTTTCACGAATGACTACTATCAAGAGGCCGGTGCTTTCTTCACTCGTACCGACAACACCCTCCTCGACATCCAGAACACGCAAGCAGAACATGGAAGACTCCTGGAAGAACAACAAAAATGGAACCAGGACCATGCCGCTGCAGTACAAGAACTGAGACAAGATACAACAACAATAAACGACAACATCACAACCATGATGCGGTTCTGGAACATCGGGTAAGACCGACGGCAACATCCAGCTTGGGGGAGTTCCTCCCTAAATTTATCAAGTAAGTTTCTATTTGCTCTTCGTATTTATTCTATTCTATTTTAGTATTTTATCTTAAAAGGAAAAACTTAGAAAACCAAATAAATATTTTCTTGCTTTAATTTACTGCACTTTATAAACATGAAAACAAAATAAAAAGAGTGTGTAGATAAGTGTGCTTTATTTTTCTGCTAAGTTTAATCTCTAAAAAAAATAAAAAGACCAAAAAGATGCATGATGGAAATGATGAATAGTTGCTCTGTTTGCTTACTTACAAGTACCTAGCTTTTATATTAGAATTCTTCCGGGAATTACTAAAACTAAAATTACTATCTTTGGAAAGCATAAAACTAAAGTCTAGGTAAGAGAAAGGCATGATATAAAGTTGAGCTGCTGTTTATCTTGTTCCTACTACACTAAGTTCTGGAGATTTATTTTGAAAACTTACAAATCACATGATGAGTTCCTAGCATTACAAAACTACCTACCACAGCCATACTTGCTATAACATCTTTTACTATATTCACATTGAGTTTGATCGAGCTGTGTAGACCCTTAGGAGCTTTTCATGTGGTTAAATTAAGATATTCACTTGCACACATCTACCACAACATTCATCATCAATCATTAAAATTGCTAAAAATATTATCACTCACTGTCCCGAATATTGTTATTCTCTCTCTCTAAAAAGATTCAATGCAGAAGAGGCATGGGTTATGCAAAAATATATACGAGGAAATAAAAAGGGGCAAGTGCCCGGAACCTCGAAAAAGAAAGAAAAAGAGTGAGACGAGAGGTAAAAATGGACAAGTGTCCGAAGTAGAATTAGGGGTACAAAGATGCCCACTTGAGCGGAAAAAATGGACAAGTGTCCGACAGTAGAATTAGGGGTATCTACTACCCACCTGAAAAAAAAGAGAAAAAGAGAAAAAAGAAAGAAAAGATAGCCCATGTTCTCCCAAAGCAAAGATCAAAAAGAAGAGGTGAGATAGCAATATGAGGAGCAGTAAGAACTAAGATTTATTAACACTATTGCATTTTCACCATCACTATCATTTACTCCATCACACATGCACATCTTGATTTAATTATATGCTGAGTTCCTTTGGATCCATGGCTCGATTAGACAACATATGTATGAGCTGTTTATCACTCCTATGAGCTCCACTTAAATATTCCATTAGCTATAGGTAAGTGATATTATGGTAAGGATCCACAAATACCACATATAGAGAGACTTGAGAGATCATTGCTGGGAACTCTGAATTTTATTTTGAAAACTTATGAAAAACTCTAGAACAAAAGTGAAGTATAGACAGGAGGGATAGTGCTTGACTTAACTATTTTGTCTTTTGATTACTTAAGATTTAAGTGCAGGTACTAAACTCCATAACACTTCACTTTAATCTGGAAGAATTTTTATGTAAAAGCATGTGTGCCTGTCAGGAAAGAAAACATCGAAGCAACTCCTGATCCATCTGAGTTTAGCTGTTTGCTTAGGGACGAGCAAAGGGTAAGCTTGGGGGAGTTTGTTGACGGTCCTTAAGTACTAAAATTAATAATCAAATAAACATGAAAAAGGATCAATATGAAACAAACATCTAGAATTAGGGTTTTATCTAACAAAATTCCACGAGCTTTGGTGTTTATCTATTTCTGCAGGGGTTTATCAGAAAATATGGAGAGAAGGCCCACATGTCATGTTTACAACGAGATAATTACGTGTCGCGCAATTTTCGTCAATCTAGAAGGATCCAGAAGCCACGGGAACGAACGGGACGCGAATCGGGCTCGGGAGCTGGGCGGCCGCCCACCCCCCTTGGGCGCCCGCCCTGGCCAAGAGGCCAATCAGGACTCTGCTTCGGGGCAAGACTCCACCGACCTAAAGGATCAATCTAAACCATACAATCTATGTCGGTTTGATCCAATGGCTCACGTTCACTTGAGGGGACTATAAAACCAGACACCCTGGCCCCTGGAGGAGAGGAGGAGAAATCATTATTCAGAGGTAGCCATCAAAGTTAGGGTTTAGAGCTTCTCTCCCACAGAGAATTAGAATTAGCTACTCCCTAATCCTTCAAGTTTAGAGGTTGATTAGATAGCAATTAGAGAAGTAGAGCACTACGCTCTGGATTCGGATCTTCGGTAATAAAGATTGGTATTATTCATATCTTTCTCTAATTCTATTGTTCTAATTGCATTATGTCTCTAATTATTATGTTCTTAGTTTGTTCTAGTTCTACATTTGATATAGTTCTAATTGATAATGAGTTTATGTATAAGTTTGCAAAGCGCTTAGCTCTTGTCGCGAGGGAGTTAGGTGATAGATCACATGTGAGCGTGGTGCTTAGATGTTATTTATCTGCAAATGTATCCTATTGGCCGAGTCGTGTGGTAGTTCGCGATAGTGACAGCTTCGTTGATTCTTATATAGTCCACCCTCCGTTGATAGGACAGGCAGAACCGGTATTGTGGAGTAAGTCATGCGATGCTCTGATTTACTTTATCAATGTTCCTTATACATGAATGAAGAGTCTTTTATGCTATATATGATCTTGTAGATAACTAGAGTAGATTATGACTTAGTAGTTAGTAGATGACTTAGAATCCATTCTCTAGCTAATCCGACATCACCTACATATATGAGGAGTAGTCTATTTTCTAATCGCTGTGCTCTTTATCCCATGAACTTATACTTTATTATCATTATCTTTATGGTTTACCCCCTGCTAAAGTATGTGACTGTGTGACGAGTTTCTCATTAGTAATCATGTTCTTGCAAGTTTATCTCTAGTCTATGCCTTGATAGATTTTGCCCATTGATTTAATTCCATCTTCTTAAGATCCCCTAAGCAAAATTATAAATAACGATACCTGGAATACTTATCCTGGTGAAATGCTACAATGAGGTGTTTTATCTGTGCGCTTGCGGATAGAATAGATTATTTTCTAGAAAGCCTTTACATTTATAAATACCTTTGTACACTCTGGCGCCATGCTAGGGATGACAACCTAGTATCTAAGTGGTGTTAGCTAGTGTCAACAGAATGCACCAACACCGGTTGAAGAAAAGAAGCTTCAATGCAATGACATTGCAATTAGTGCTCTTCATGAAGCTCTTGATGACAAGACCTTTGAGCAAATCAAGAACATTGAGGTTGCTCATGATGCATGGGCAAAATTAGAAGAAACATTTGAAGGCACCAAAGGTACTAAGACCGCAAAAGCTTACATCCTCCAAGAGAAGTTCTCAAGCTTCAAGATGCAAGAAGACGAAAGTGTGCCGGAGATGTTTCACCGGTTGCAAGTTATTGTGAATGAGGTCAAGGCACTTGGGGAAGAAGTGAAGGATAGTTAATTCTCTATGAAGTTCTTGAGAAGCTTGCCCAAGAGATTTGACACACTGATCACCGTGCTAGTCAAGACAACACTTAGTGAATCAACTCCCCAACAAGTCTTCCAAGAAGTGATGACCGATGATGCTTATAGAGAAGATGATGAGAAGGATGAGTTGATCAAGAAGAAGAAGAAGGATGGTGAGAAGAAAGATGATGAGAAGAAGAAAAGTGTGGCATTCAAGGCTTCCACATCCAAGGGCAAAGCCAAGCAAGAATCATCAAGTGAAGAAGAAGCAAGCTCTTGTGATAGTGATGAAGATGCGGAGATGGCTCTTCTTGTCAAGAGATTTGGCAAGTTTATGAAGAAGAAGGGCTATCGGGCAAGAAGGAAGAAGAGCTCCTCCAAGAAGAATGACCACTCCATGAGGTGCTTTAGATGCCATAGCAAGGATCATCTCATCGCCAAGTGTCCTTATGATAGTGATGATGAAGATGCTATCAAGAAGGAAAGAAAGAAGCAAAAGAAGAAGCAAGAAAAGAAGGAAGGCTCAAACAAGAAGAAGGGTGATGCCCATGTTGCAACTTGGGATAGTGATGACTCAAGTGATGATGAGAGCACCAAGAAGAAGGCGCATGCTAGCATTGCAATTCAAGGAAAAAGCTCCATCTTCGACACTTCGTCATGCTTCATGGCTAAGGCCACTAAGGTATCATCCGATTATGAGAGTGACCATGATAGTGATATTGATAGTGATGATGATGATGAACCAACTAAAGATGAACTAATCACTATGCTAGAAGATTGCACTCATCACTATAAAGAAACTAGAAAGGAGTGCAAGGTCTTGCTTAAGGATAAGAAAACCCTTGAGCAATAACTTGATGAGCTTAGAGCATCTTATGAGAGTCTAAAGGAAGACCATAAGAAGCTTCAAAAGGCTCACACTAAGCTTGAAGAAGCTCATTCCTCTCTAGTTAACAAGTGTAAAAATGAGCCAACTAAAATTGAAAAACTCAAACTTGCAACATAGGCATAACATGTGATATCTTGAGTAAGCCTATTGTTATTGCTTCTACTAACCCTTCATGTAGCACATCTACATCATCCTCATCTAGTAGTGATGGTGTCACATGTGACTCCACACTAAAAGTTGAGAATGAAATTCTCAAGAAGGAGGTGAAGGAGCTCAATCACACCTTAGCCAAGGCTTATCGTGGTGAGGACCACTTGCTTATGTGCTTGGGTAGCCAACGAGCTTCTCTCTATAAAGAGGGATTAGGCTATAACCCCAAGAAAGGCAAGGCCGCTTTTGCTCCTCACAAGACTAGTTTTGTAAAGAACAATGGCCGGTATTGCAAAGCTTGCAAGCAAGTTGGTCACATAGAGCAACAATGCATGAACAAGAAACCTAAAGCTCATGTATCCTCAATTAAGCTTAATTCTTTCTATGTGCTTACCAAGGATACAAAAGGTGTTCATGCTAAGTTCATTGGTGCACCCTGGATGGGCTCAAAGAAGAATGCCATTTGGGTACCAAAGAGCTTAGTTGCTAACCTTGGAGGACCCAATCAAGTTTGGGTACCTAAAAAGAATTGAGCTTGTCTTGTAGGTCAATTACAAAGCCGGAGGAAGGCATTGGGTGCTTGATAGTGGGTGCACTCAACATATGACCGGAGAGTCTTGTATGTTCAAATCAATTGATACAAATCAAAATGGTGGCTTTGATTCTATCACTTTCGGCAACAACAAGAAAGGCAAGGTCAAAGGGCTTGGTAAAATTGCTATCTCAAATGACATGAGCATATCAAATGTGTTGCTAGTTGAGAGCCTAGATTTCAATCTCTTGTCAATTGCACAACTTTGTGACCTTGGTTTCAAGTGCATCTTTGGTAGTGATGATGTTGAGGTGGTTAGTGTTGATGGATCAAACTTGATATTCAAAGGATTTAGGCATGGTAGCTTATACTTGGTTGATTTCAATGATAGTGACACTCAATTGACATCATGCCTAATTAGCAAATCAAGTTTGGGTTGGTTGTGGCATAGAAGGCTTGGTCATGTTGGAATGAAACAATTCAACAAACTATTGAGGCATGACTTAGTTAGAGGCTTGAAGGATGTCACCTTTGAGAAGGATAAACCATGTAGTGCTTGTCAAGCCGGAAAGCAAGTTGGAAATGCACATCCTAAGAAAAGAGAAATGAGCACATCAAAGGCATTTGAGCTTTTGCACATGGATTTATTTGGGCCAACAACATATACTAGCATTGGTGGCAACAAGTATGGATTTGTGATAGTAGATGACTACACTAGATACACTTGGGTGTTCTTTCTCTATGACAAGAGTGATGTTTGTGATCTATTCAAGTCTTTTGTCAAGAGGGTGCAAAATGAGTTTGAAACCACTATCAAGAAGATTAGAAGCGACAATGGTAGTGAATTCAAGAACACAAGAATTGAGGAATTGTGTGATGATCTTGGCATTGGACATCAATTCTCTCCAACATACACTCCTCAATCCAATGGTGTAGTTGAAAGGAAGAATAGAACCTTGATTGATATGGCTAGATCAATGGTTAGTGAATACAATGTTAGCCATTCATTTTGGAGTGAAGCTATCAACACGGCTTGCTATTGTAGCAACCGTCTCTATTGCCATGGGAAGCTTGGGAAGACACCATATGAGCTATTGAATGGAAGAAATCCCAACATTGCATACTTTAGAGTGTTTGGTTGTAAATGCTACATTCTTAAGAAAGGCACTAGATTGAGCAAGTTTGAGAAGAAATGTGATGAAGGGTTCTTACTTGGTTATTCCACTACAAGCAAGGCATATAGAGTTTGGAACTTGGCAAGTGGCACATTGGAAGAAGTCCATGATGTTGAGTTTGATGAAACTGAGGGATCTCAAAATGAAGCTCAAAATATTGATGATGTGAGGGGAGATCAATTGGCAAATGCAATGAAGAACATGGATGTAGGTGACATAAGGCCGAGGCAAGTAGATGATGATAATGACATTCACATGATAAATCAAGAAGTGCAAATTGATGCAAATCAAGCTAGTACTAGTGGCTCTCATGATGATGACCAAAATCAAGCTAGTGGAAGCAATCAACTCCCAATACTCCAACCTATAAGCATAGCAAGAGATCATCCATTAGATCAAGTCATCGGTGGTATTCAAAGTGGTGTGCAAACAAGATCAAGGCTAGCATCCTTTTGTGAGCACTACTCATTTATCTCATTTGAGGAACCAAAGAAGATAGAAGATGCATTGAAAGATTCCGATTGGGTAAATGCCATGCATGAAGAATTGAACAACTTCACAAGAAATCAAGTGTGGGAGCTTGTTGAGAGCCCAAAGAACTATAATCTGATTGGTACCAAGTGGGTCTTTAGAAACAAGCAAGATCAAGATGGTGTAGTTGTGAGAAACAAAGCAAGACTAGTAGCACAAGGCTACACTCAAGTTGAAGGTCTTGACTTTGGAGAAACATATGCACCGGTTGCAAGATTGGAGGCAATTAGAATATTATTAGCCTATGCTTGTGCCCACAACATCAAGCTCTATCAAATGGATGTGAAGAGTGCATTTCTCAATGGATACATAAATGAGTTGTTTTATGTTGAACAACCTCCCGGTTTTGAAGATGACAAGAAACCCAACCATGTGTACAAGCTCAAGAAGGCATTGTATGGTTTGAAGCAAGCACCTAGAGCATGGTATGAGAGATTGAGAGATTTCCTTCTCTCTAAAGGGTTCAAGATGGGAAAGGATGACACTACCCTCTTCACCAAGAAGCTAGACAATGACTTGTTTGTGTTGCAAATCTATGTTGATGATATCATCTTTGGATCAACCAATCAAGACTTTTGTGAAGAGTTTGGAAAAATGATGGCAAATGAGTTTGAAATGTCCATGATTGGAGAGCTTAGTTACTTCCTTGGTTTTCAAATCAAGCAAATGAAGAATGGCACTTTTGTAAGTCAAGGCAAGTACATCAAGGACATGATCAAGAAGTTTGGTTTGCAAGAAGCTAAACCAATGAGCACACCTATGGGCACAAATGATCAATTAGGTAGTGATGCAAGTGGCAACATGGTAGATCAAAAGCTATATCGGTCCATGATTGGAAGTTTGCTCTATGTCACCGCATCAAGGCCGGATGTAATGTTTAGTGTGTGCAAATGTGCAAGATACCAAGCTTCACCTAGAGAAAGTCAATTGAAGGCAACCAAAAGAATATTGAGGTATCTCAAGGGCACTCATGATGTTGGATTATGGTATCCCAAGGGGTCTAACTTTGAGTTGATTGGATATTCGGACTCTGATTATGGTGGATGCAAGATTGATAGAATGAGCACAAGTGGCACTTGTCAATTGCTAGGAAGGTCTCTAGTTTCATGGTCATCAAAGAAACAAAATAGTGTTGCACTATCAACCGCCGAGGCCGAATACATTAGTGTCGGTAGTTGTTGTGCACAATTGCTTTGGATGAAAGCTACCTTGAATGACTTTGGAATCAAATTCAAGAATGTGCCTTTGCTATGTGACAATGAGAGTGCAATCAATATGACACAAAATCCGGTTCAACATTCAAGAACCAAGCACATTGACATAAGGCACCATTTCATAAGGGACCATCAACAAAAGGGTGATATTAGCACTGAAAGCATTGGCACCGAAGATCAACTAGCCGACATCTTCACAAATCCACTTGATGAGAAGAGATTTTGCAAGTTGAGAAATGAATTGAACATACTTGACTTCTCCAACTTGAGATGAGTGCACCCCCACTTTTATATGACATGCCTCTCCTTCAACAAAGCAAGGTAAAGTTGGTTGACATAGCATTCATACTTGCTAAGGACATGATTATAACATATAGACATGTTTGCATGACAATAGGCTCATTCATGAAAATCAAAAGATTTTGATGTATGTATGGTACCACTATTGCTTCTATGTTTGATTGATCTAGTGGTAGCATATGACATGTTTGTGAGCTTGTGATCCTAGTGTTGAATCTAGAATATGAGCTTATGATGTGTAATTCAACATGGTCAAGATAACCCGTATACTTTATGAGATGTGAAAAAGCTTGTCCTTGGATCAAACCGAATTACATATTCTAGGCAAGTGATCTAGATTGAACCATAATTTGACCCTCACATTGATTGACTTAATTCTCACTAAAATTCGAACCTTTGTGGTCATTGATGACAAAGGGGGAGAGAAACAAAGATAAAGTCATAAAGGGGGAGAAAAGTGCTTAAGGGGGAGAGATAACTTTTGGAAATTTAAATTAAAACTTGAGCACACAAATTGGGGGAGCAAGCTCATGAACCACTTGTTGCATTTATATGTGCACTAACATAATGAAGTGTTGCATTGCAAGCTTAAATATACTACTCTTGTTTGTTTGGTGCTTGCTAGAAATAGAACTTGAATGATGCTTTGAATTCTAGCATGCTTTGAATTCTAGCATAGAGTTTTATTTTCATGTGGTATCTAGACATATAATGTGATCTCACGAGGTATCTTGAGTTTTTGATGTATGTCTAGCTACATTGGTGCTAAGGATGGTATATTGGCAACTCCGATTGGTATCATGCTTCAAAGGTCCATTCTATATACTTTAGCATCATTTTGGTAGTAATAAATCTCCCGAAAATTCCAATTTATGCATATGTGCAAACTTGAACCAAACTCTTGAAAGCACATATGTAGGGGGAGCTAGTACTACCAAAACCGAAATTGAAATGTTTGTCCAACCTTGTCTCTTGGTTAAAATGCTTTGGACAAGCAATTCAAGTTCATTATGATTTCATTTCATATCTTTGTGATGGTTGTCATCAATTACCAAAAAGGGGGATTGAAAGCCCAAGTTTGGTTTTGGTAATTAATGACACCAAGTTGCTAATGCCTCGTGTTTAAGTGATTTGAGTTAGGCATAGCAACACATGTGATGAAGGTACATGGTGGCATGGAAAGGTGGCCACATGATCACAAAGGGATGAAGCATGAAGTGAAGATCATGATGATAGACGAGGAGCAAAGTTATCAAGGCAAAGGTATAAACATAGGGTTTTACTTTTGTCGGTCTAAGATGAGTAGAGAAGTGATTGACCGGGTTTAGGATAGATAGCCGACTATCAAGAGAGGAAATCACGGTCATCTCTCGAATCAAGTGCTACTAGGTCCACATCTTGAGCATATGCATTAGGATCTAGTAAAGTGCTAACTTAACTCCTTTGGGAAAATGTTTGTGAAAAGCTAACACACTTGCACTTTGGTGGTGGACACTTGTTGGTGTTAGCACATTTACAAAGGAGGTGGAGTTCCTAAGGTTGAGAGGGGTGTGGATTCGGCGCTTTTGAGAAAATTAAGTGCATATTTTCTATTGCGCTGGTGGGAAATTTGGAGAAGTCGTGGGAGTGTTTTCTCACTGAGAAACACTCACCGGACGCTAAGGGCGGAGGCAACGGACGCTGGCCTCAGAGTTCGGTGTGCTTGACCCTGCTAGGGTTGAGCACCGGACACTCTCTGAGAGCGTCCGGTGGTTAGCGTCCGGTGTGCGAGTGTTTTGCGACCCTCTCTGCGCATGGGTCCGGTGAGCACCGGACGCTACCGGTGCTTAGCGTCCGGTGACTTGCAGGTTTGCGGAACTCTCTGCGCATGAGTCCGGTGTGCACCGGACGTGTCCGGTGTGGACCTGCAGAGCGTCTGGTGGTGCGCAGGTGACCGTTAGAATCTGACACGCGAGATTCCTGAAGGACACGTGGCCTTCCCCAAGCACCGGACGCTGGGGGTCGAGCGTCCGGTGACCACTTAGCAGCGTCCGTGCCCCCGTTTTCAGCCCAGTGAACGTGGCCAACGGCTAGTTTCTTTGAGGGGCTTATAAATTGAGGGTGGCCGGCTTTGGGAGGTGAACTCTTGCACATTTGATTACTTGAGACAAACATTGAGCTAGAGAACACTCCCTCCACTCATCTCTTTGCCTGATTGCTCATCCTAGTGAGATTGAGTGAGATTCAAGTGCATTGCTTTGAGAGTTGCATTTAGTGGCACTTGATTCTTGAGTTTGCTGCGGATTTTTTGTTACTCTTGGGTGTTTCCCGACGCCCTAGACGGCTTGGAGCAGTGGTGGTGTTGAGCTCGTGATTGGAGATTGTTTCGAGCCTCACCAAGTGATTTGTTTGGGGTTCTTGAGCCTTCCCCGCAGGAGATCGCAATTGGCTACTCTAGTGGATTGCTCGTGGCTTGGAGGATCCCCATCTTGTGAGTGGATGTGCGGCACCCGCTGAGGGTTTGGCTTTGGATTGTCAATTAGCTCGTGATCCATCAAGTGGGTGTATCGCCACAACGAGGACTAGCTTGCCGGGAAGCAAGTGAACCTCGGTAAAAAATCTTGTGTCATCTCTTGCCGAGGATTCTCTTGTGATTGTGAGTGATTGGTTGGATATATCTCTACTCTACATCATTGGTATAACAATCACTCCTCACTCCTTACTTACTTGTATACCTTGCTAGTTGTGTAGCTTGTTTAGCTTAGCTATCTTGTTTAGGAGTGTAGCAAGCTTCTAGTTGTGCTTTCTTGTTGTAACTAGTGTTTAGCTTTCTTGCTAGACTTGTGTAGGTGGCTTGCATAGCTTAGTTGTGCTAGTGCTAGAATAGCTTCGCCTTTTGTTTTACTAATCAACTTGTCTAGTTGAAGTTTGTAGAATTTTTTATATAGGCTATTCACCCCCCCTCTAGCCATTTGGACCTTTCAGCTACTACCCGGATGGATAGACAACTTGGATGAATGAGCTTCAGACAAGATCTGATTTCACAACTCACAGTCTTTTGGGACCACAAGTCGATCTTTGAACCATAGGATTCCGTTCTCATCAACTCATAAATGCTTGGTTCCTTCTTCTTTCATTTTCCTCTTTATATGGTAGATGCCTACATCTGTTTGCTACAATTCGATGACTCGATTGCGAAGAGAACTCTCCAGAGCAATCTGATGGAGCACAAGCGGGTGCATAAGACGTGACAACGATGGATCTTCCATCTGAACTGAATGACAGTGCGCTTTCCGACTCAAGGCATCCGCAACCATGTTTGCCTTGCCCGAATGGTAGTGCACTTGAAGATTATAATCTTTAATCAACTCAAGACACCTTTGTTGTCGCATGTTCAATTCAGGTTGAGTGAAGATGTACTTGAGACTCTTATGATCAGTGTAGATATTGCACAAATTACCCAGCAAATAGTGCCTCTAGATTTTCAAAGCATGGACAACTGCAGCCAATTCTAAGTCATGACTAGGGTAATTGACCTCATGCTTCCGAAGTTGGCACGAGGCATAAGCGATAACACGACCTTCTTGCATCAACACACAGCCCAGACCGATACCCGATGCGTCACAAAAGACATCGAAAGGCTTCTCGATATCAGGTAATGCTAGGACAGGAGCTGATGTCAGCAACGTCCTCAACTTGTGGAATGCCTCTTCACACTTAGGCATCCACACAAACTTCTCATCCTTCTGAAGCAGGCGAGTCATAGGCTTGGATATTTTCGAGAATTCTGGAAAGAAGCGACGGTAATACCCAACCAGACCTAGAAAACTCCAAACCTCGTGCACCGAAGTTGGAACCTTCCAATCCAGCACTTCTTGCACCTTAGCTAGATCCACCGATATGCCTTCTTCAGATAAAACATGGCCTAAGAAAGGTACTTTCTTTAACCAAACCTCACATTTGCTGAACTTAGCATAAAGCTGATGCTCACGCAAGCGCGAGAACACTACACACAGATGCTCTGCATGCTCTTCTTCATTGCGAGAATATACCAAGATATCATCAATGAAGACCACCACTAACTTGTCCAATTCGGGCATGAATACCGAATTCATGAGATACATGAAGTGAGCAGGTGCATTCGTAAGACCGAAGGACATGACGAGATACTCATACAACCCATACCTCGTCGAGAAAGCTGTCTTAGGTACATCCTCAGGACGGATCTTGATCTGATGATACCCAGATTGCAAATCATTCTTCGAGAATACCTTGGCTTTGGACAACTGATCAAACAAGATATCGATGCAAGGAAGGGGGTACTTATTCTTGATGGTCACCGCATTCAGAGGACGATAGTCCACACACATGCGCAAGGACTGATCCTTCTTCTTCACAAAGATGGCCGGACAACCCCAAGGAGAAGAACTAGGACGGATAAGACCCTTCTTTAACAACTCATTCAGCTGGGTCTTAAGCTCAGCTAGCTCATTTGGCGGCATTCTATAAAGTCTCCTAGAGATAGGAGCAGTTCCTTGAAGCAATTCAATTTTAAACTCCACATCTCTATCTGGAGGAAGCCTAGGCAAATCATCAGGGAATACATCCGAGAACTCACACACTACCAGAATATCCTTGATGGCCCTAGATGTAACTGCATTCATCGTGCTACGGATATGAATATCCCGAGGAAGTTGCACTAAGAACGCCTCTTTGGTATTCGGGTCTCTCAACATCACTACCCGAGTGGTGGTGTCGATAAGAACAATGTTGCCACTCATCCATTTCATACCCAGAATTACATCTATACCCACACCGGGTAGAACAACCAGATCAGCAAGAAACTGACGGTCTCCTATTTCCAGAGTTGCCCCCAAAACCACTTGATTTATAGAAATATTATTCCCAGTAGCACTAATGCAATAACTGCGTTTATCAAGTGTAACTGCCTTGAGATTATGCTTAGACACAAAGTCTGAACTCACAAAAGAATACGATGCTCCTGAATCAAAAAGCACAAGTGCATCACAGTGGTTAACCAGAAACTTACCGGCCATAACTACCTCACTAGCAGGGATTGCTTCCACAGTTGTATAGTGAACACGCCCCTGGCGGACATTCCCTTGGTTGCCCTTCTTTGGCGGGTAAGGACAGTTGCTTTGCAAGTGCCCTGTCTGATTACAGTTCCAGCACGGACGGTTGGCAGGTGGAGTCTTGGCATAGCTGGGACCAGTGTTGCCCCTAGGAAGAGCAATGGAGTACCCCTTGCGGAACCCCGTCTTCGCCTCATTCTTCTTCGCTGGAGGGCGATATCGCTGGTTAGGAGTTGAAGTACGATACTGGGGCCTAGCTACCACTGGAGCCTTGGACTGAGATGCCCCTGCCCTGGCCTCAAAAGCCCGCTTGTGTGTTTTGGTCGCAGTGTACACAGTGTTGTAGTTCTCTTGAGTAAGAGCATCACTGACGAACTCATTGAAAGTTGCACACTTAGTGCGGCCCATAGTCTTCAGCAACTTGGGGCTAAGACCCCTCTTGAAACTAGCAATCTTCTTCGATTCTGTGCTCACAAAATTAGGAGCATACCTTGACAGATGATTAAAAGCATGCAAATACTCCTTCACAGTTTTGTTGCCCTGAGTTAACTACATGAACTCAGTATGCTTCATCTCCATGACACCAGGAGGTATGAAATGCCCCTTGAAAGCTTCATGGAAGAGATTCCAGTCAATCACAGTGTTGGCTGGAAGAGCCTCCCAATACTGATTCCACCAGATGCCTACTGGACCCTGCAGTTGATGAGCTGCATACTCGGCCTTCAAACTATCGGTCAGCCGAAGCAAGCGGAACTTTTGTTCCACCGTGTTCAGCCACTCCTCAGCCTGAAGGAGTTCTTCAGCTTCTCTGAAAGATGGGGGCTTAGTGTCCATGAAATCCTTGAAGCTACTGTACTGATTAGGTGCTGGCCCATTTGGTGCATTCCGACCACCCTGGTTTGCCATCTGATTGATGGTCTCGGTGAGCAGCCTTTGATTTTCCACCATCATTTGCATCAGCTCAGCTGGATTTGGTGGTGGAGGAGGAGGGGGTGGGTTCATGTTCGCACGTTGTTCCGCACCTCGAGTGCCACGAGACATCTGTAAAGACACAGTCAGTGAGCATTGATGATGGCAAGATTTGCCGTAGAAGAACTTATAATCATGCCTGAAAGTATTCGAGAGAATAACTTTATAGAAAAAGGCACAATAATTCAATTCCACAAAACAACATCACCAATCCCAACACATGACACAGATATCCACAATATGCACAACAACGGAAAATATCGTCATAGCTGATCGAACATGATATAGTTAACAACATTGGGTCTAAGAAGTTATTACACCATCACAGTACAGACCATAAGTCAAAGATCAAGGTTCTGGATTATAACATGATTACAAAAGCATAACTGCCGACAGTCATTCTACAAAAGATCCTCCAAGGGTGACTACCAACTACCCACTACACTCCAGGCTCGTCGTCCGAGTCAGCGTCGAAGATCGCCTCCCCATCCTCGTCGCTAACCGGCTGAAGCTCCTCGTCCTCCATGTCCTCGTGCAAAGGTGGTGCAACCGCGGCCGGTCCATCTACCTCCACACCATCATCATCGGCCACGATCACCTGAGGTCCCACCTCTGGGTACATAGGTACAGGGCGAGGAATAGGGGTAGCATATTGTTGAGACGGTGAATCTCCACAAGACCAGCCTCAATCTGATCCTGCAGATAGTTCTCCCGCTCAAGCGACTGGATACGGTGCATCTCCCATGCTCAACGCCTGTTCTCCGACACGCGGAGCGCAGTATCCCTCTCACGAGTAATCTGCACCAAGCGCTCCTGCACGGTCTCCTTCTCTCTAGCCAACTGACTCATCTGGTCCTGCTTGTGATCTCTCTCTAATGGCCTTCACCCACTGCTGCCTGCGATACTCCGTGTTGACGGTCCTTAAGTATCAAATATAATCAGCAAATAAACAAAGAAAAGGATCCAAATGCAACTGACATCTGGACTTAGGGTTTTATCTGACAGAATTCCACGAGTTTTGGTGTTTGTCTATTTTTGGAGGGGGGTATCAGGAATTATGGAAGAAAGGCCCACATGTCAGGTTTACATAGAGATATTAACGTGCCGCGCAATTATCCTACATATAGAAGAGTCCAGAAGCCACGGGAACGAACGGGAGACCAGACGGGCTCAGGGGCAAGGCGCCCGCCCTCCACCCTTGGGCGCCCACCCTAGCCTCGGGGCCAATCAGCTTCAACTTCGCGAATCATGCTCCACCAACCTAAAGGATCAAGGAAAACCATGCGATTCATGTCGGTTTGATCCGACGGCCCACATTCACTTGGAAGGACTATATAAGTAGACCCCCTGGCCCCTAGAGGAGAGGACCTCTGAACCCTAATTCATTATCCATCTTGGGAGAAGAAGCCTCTGATCAAGCCCTAGAGCCACCACATCAATTAGATCTCTAGTTTAGCATAGCTACATAGGATTAAAACTAGAAGGAGTCAATCTTCGATTGGTTTCCGGATCTGTCAAGGAGCCACCTCACGTCTTGATAATTCTCTATTGTTCTTCAATTGTTCATCATTGTTCTTCAATATTATGAATATGACTTTGTTCTACTTCAATATATTGATTATGACATTGCTCTACTTGTTTATATTTGCAATTATATTGTTCTTAGTTTATCTTAGTTATATGCTTGGCTTAGTTAGATTGGAATTATTTACATGTTTAGGATCGTATAGCGTTTATCCATGTGTACAGTGGGTAAATGATAAGTATTGTGTAGGCATGGTGCCTATGCCGTATTTATCTGCGATTGTACCCTATATGGCAGATCGCGGGGTAGTTCGTGATAGTGACAGCTCCATTGATTCTTATATAGTCCCCCTCTCGTGTATAGGGCTGGCAGGGCAATATTATTACAGGAGAGTGATTGCTATGTTTCTCATCTTCCTTGATAATATCACTATGCATGGGCGTAGTCATGTCTCGCAATGATTGCCAAGTATAATTGCACTAACTATGATATGCTAGACTTTATAGTTAAGAATAACTTAGGAAATATTCTTGTAGTTCATCCTAATTCTATGCTAATGACTTGCTAGAATATCTATTGAGGTGCTTATCATATTTATATGTGGCTAAGTTATGCTGATCAGATTAATTATCTTTGCCACAATTCATACTTTATCTATCTTTTATGTGATATTTATCCCTGTATGAAGGAGATAGATAAATACTCTCAATTATACATGCAATGATAGATACTCAATTCTATATTCCATTCTATAATCAACATTGATGTTTAGCAATCCCTTCCCAGTGGTAAAAATATAAATAACGACACCTGGAATACTTCCCGGTTAAAATGCTACATCGGTATTAATTTGTGCGCTTGCAGATCTCATTTATTATTTATTTAGAAGAGCAATTGCATATTTTAATACCGCGTCTCTCATGTCATGCTGGGGATGACTACTTGGCTTAAGTGGCATGAGGGATAGGTTTGGCATTTTTGGCGCCGTTATCAGAATTACAAAATTAAGTCTACTTTTGGTAGTGACGTTAAGAATGCCCAACAAGCATTTTTGGCGCCATTGCCGGGGAAGATTGATTACTAATTAGGAATGAATCTGGAATTTCGAGTCATCATTCGCATCACTAATATGATTGAGATTATCAATTCTCTCATACAGTTTTACCTCGTTATTTTTCTATTTTGTCTTATGCAGGGTAATGTATGAATAGAAGACATCTTCTAGGAAATTTTGTTGACAATCCCAAAGCATTATTCAGAAAAACAAGAGCCAAGCTCAAGAAGAGATCATCAACACTTCAGCACGAAGCTTCATCCAATCAAGAAGATCACCAAAGTTTCACCCGAAACTTGTCTTCAGAATTCGAAGCCATGGCAAACAAATCAATCTGTGAGTTCTCAACTCCCACTACGGACAACATCCGCACTGGACCTGCTTCAAAGATCGACGGCAACTTTGAGCTCAAGCCTGGACTTATCAACATGGTGCAATCCAACCAGTTCTGTGGGAAGGCACACGAGGATGCTAGTGCTCATCTCCAACACTTCCTGGAGATATGCAGCACATTCACCATATCAGGAGTCCCCAGAGATGCTATACTACTTCGCCTCTTCCCATTCTCACTGTTGGGGAGAGCGAAGCAGTGGTTCTACGCTACAAAAGAGAAGAATACTACGTGGGCACTCTGCTCCATGAACTTTCTGGCTAAGTTCTTTCCCATGGGCAAGACCAATGCTCTCCGTGGGAAAATTACAAGTTTTCAGCAACAATCTGATAAATCCATTCTAGAAGCATGGGAGCGCTTCCAAGACTACATTCTAGAATGTCCCCATCATGGAATGGAGAGCTGGCTACTAATGCAAACGTTTTATCATGGGCTCGGCAATAGTGCCCGAGAGACCATGGATGCTGCAGCTGGAGGAGCATTCCTATCACTTACCATATCACAAGCCACAGCTCTTGTGGAGAAGATGGCGTCCAACCAAGGCTGGAATGAAGAAAGGACCCAGACACGTAAGAGAGGTGGAGGTATGCATCAGCTCAAGGAGGTAGACATGTTGTCTGCAAAGCTAGACCTGCTCATGAAGAAGCTCAATGATAGAGCTGGAGATAAGAAGGAAGTCATGTACATCTATGACTCTCACATGACTTGTGAGGAGTGTGGAGACACTGGACACTCAGGCAATCACTGTCCTGAGATGCTTGAGGATGTGAACTACATCAACAACAACAACAACAACAATTACTACAACCGTCCTCAACAAAATCAAGGTTGGAATCAACAGAGGCCTAACTACTCAAGTAATTATCAAGGTAACAATTCTTACAACAATAATAATAATTTTCCACCTCTAAGAGAGTTAGTGTCTAATCAAGGAAAGCTAATGGATAACCTATCTAAGAAATTGGCATCAAATGATAAAATGCTAAAAAATATGAATAATAGAATGGATAATTTCTTTACTGCCATCAAGAATCAAATTAGCTTTAATAAAATGATTGAATCTCAGTTAAATCAAATAGTTGCTGTTGTTCCTGCTACTAACCCCGGTATACCATCACAACCGGAAGGATTAGAATCTGCAAATCTTGTAGACATGTTTGATGCAGGTAACCTTGGAGTAACCCCATCACTGAAGTTACTACTGACCTTTTGCCGATCAAGAGAGTGTTGGGTATTTTAAACGCAAACAGAAAAATCCGCAAGTGCATAGATACCGATGTAGCTTTCACCCGGGAGTATTCCAGAGTATCGATTTTCCACAGAGAACGTGAGTGTACTAATTAAGATCCAAGATCGCCCAAGGATAACTATATAATTATTTTTGGTGGGAAGAGAGGAAGTTTCCTGAGAGTTCTCTAGTTGATCTAAGAATCAAGAATTACTTCAAGATTATCTATTTCGGGACATCAGAACACTAACCACAGAAAGAGATGAGAAGGGGGCTAGGAAGCTCCGACTACGGTCCTACAAACACCGATCCGAACAAGGTGGAATACGTCGACCGTTAGGGCTGTCACTACCCTAAGGCTACCACAACAATCCGCAGGATTGGGTGCAATTCCAGGTAATTGCAAGACTAAACACCACGTCTAATCTATTAATTATTACTCTAATGTTTCAAAGATTAGAGCACTTGATGCAAGCGAGAATCCAATAAATAACTTGAATGTAAATAAAAGTAATTAGAGAACTCAGCAATTATGAATTGAAGAACCTGGAGAACGATGAAGAACGAACCAGTTGCTGCAAAAGTACAATGTTGAGGAAGATCCGACAGATCTGGCTCCTCCTCCTCCGCTCTCCTCTTCTCTCTCCCTATTTTCTAGATTACAACTAGAACTAACTAGAACTAGAACTAGAACTAGAGGAACTAGAACTAGAACTAGATGAACTAGAACTAGATCTAGATGAACTATAGGTAGAACTAGAAGAACTAGAGGGATCCTCTCTACTTGCATGAAGAATTGAAACCCTGGCTTTGATTCTGTAGAAGAGGTATGATCTCGAGGGGCCAGGAGGCCTTTCTTATATAGTCTTTTCAGATGAATCTAGGTCGTTGGATCAAACCGACATTAATCGCACGGTTTTCCTTGATCCTTTAGGTCGGTGGAGCGTTATCCCCAAATTGGACTCTGATTGAGCACTGTAGCAGGGCGGGCGCCCTCAGGACTAGGGCGGGCGCCCTCAGGACTAGGGCGGGCGCCCTCAGGACTAGGGGGGGCGCCCTGTGCCTGAGCCCTCTCGGCCTCCGCTTCGTTCCCGTGGCTTCTGGAGTCTTCTAGATGATAGAAAATTGCGCGGCACGTTAATATCTCTATGTAAACCCGACGTGTGGGCCTTTCCTCCGTATTTTCGGATAACCCCCAGCATGGTGGACTTCCCAGAAGCACTTTGCGACTTTGGCTGTAGTGTCAACATTATGCCCAGGGTACTCTATGAAAAATTCTTTACATATCCTTTATTAATAACAACCATGTGTTTGCAGTTTGCAGATCAGGCGTTAAGTTTCCCAAAGGGAATATTGAAGAACCTCTGTGTCCGAGTTGGTACCTTGTACGCTGCAGCAGACTTCGTGGTGATAGAGACCGGTAATGATGAGACGGCACCCATCATCTTAGGGAGGCCATTCTTAAACACCTCAGGAGCTGTCATTTACGCTAGTGCTGCCAAGATTAGTTTCTACATCAAGGGAAGAAAGGAGACATTTTCCTTCAAGAACAAGACTACACAAATCCCAGAGCAATCCCGACATGAACCAAGGAAGAGGACCAACAGGAGGAACAGGAACAAGCAAGTGTGGACCAAGTCAGCTAAGATGGTCACTGCAGTTCAAGGAGGTCAAGATCATCGATTTAAGTCACCGTTTCTGACCAAGAAGGACGACCTAGGTATGCCAAGCATCTATTACTCCATTAATGGGTACAACTTCTACAAGACGTTTTGCGACACCAGATCGGGCGTCAACATAATGGCCGCAGTCACCTATCGGCTCTTTTTCAGAACCATGCCCTTAAAACCGACATACATTCAGCTCCAGATGGCAGATCAGACATTCCGGAAGGTTGAAGGTATAGTAACTGATGTCCCTGTCAAAATAGACGATAATTTTGTCCATACAGACTTTCAGCTTATTCACATGGGAGAAGATGAGTACGATCCACCCATCATCCTTGGAAGACCGTTCCTCAGCATTGTTAAAGCAATCATCTACATTGGAACCGGAGAAGTTCACATGCACTTCCCCTCAGAGAAGGTACGCCGCTATTTTACTGACCCTAATTATGTAGTTGAAGACTCTAAGTAGGTCAGGACAAGTAGAAGACGACGCAACCGCAACCAGAGAAGGCAAATCATCAAGGACAGATGGGCAGACTACGAAGGAGAAGTGGTAAGATCTGAAGACATACAGCTTGAACAAAATTGTTCTAAGGAGACCATAACACTGAGTCAGGTGTGGAGAGAGAAGATAACTATACACGAAGAAGAGGCGTCGCCGGAAGCACCGACTACGCCATCCAACGAATCCAAGGACAACTAAGAAAACAGAGAGTCCCGTTCGGAGGACTTAAAAACACCGAACGCCTTGCCAAGAGGTAAACTTGGTAGTTATCTTTTTCCTTTCAATTATTTAAAATAGTTTACTTAGTTAATCATGTTCATACTATCTTAACAAAGAAAATAAAAATGTTAAAAAATAGTAAGCCCCATGTGAGTATACGAGTGGCATAAAACCCATAAGTACATTCACTGTGGTGGCATAAAAATGAAATAAATAATTTTTTCTGCTCTATAAAATGAAAATATAAAAATAGAGAGTAACACTTATTGAGGAGGCTCAACATGATAAAGGCTAGATATTTATGCTAACACCTAATCAGTTCCACAAAGCTTTGTTGTCTATTTGAGCTCCACAGAATTCAAGAATCAAGAAGACTAGCAGACGGAGGACATCCTAATCGCTGTCAGGGTACTACCGACTTTCAAATACACCTCTGCCACCTGCTAGCTACATCAGAAGAAATTACATCAAAATTCAGCTTGGGGGAGAGCACCCCCATTTATCTCGCTAAGTATTCCTATCTACATATATATACTTATACTATATTAAAATATAAATATACATAACCATGAAAAACCAAATAAAGATTTTGTGCTTATATATATATATCTTTTGCTTAGTGTGCTTAATAAATAAATAAAGTGGCTATGCTAAACTGAATCTTGATAATAAAACTCTAGCATGGATATAATGAATAGTTGCTCTGCCTAATTTTCAAATTTGAGTTCTCTCTCTAGTTTAGACATAACTGTTATAATTTAAAGCTTGCTCTAAAACCTGAACTTGTGGGAAGAGAACTTGATCAAAACTCTAAGTTGTTAACGGATATGATATGGGAAGGTTGAGTTGTTGTTTATCTATTCCTAGAGATGCTAGAATTCTGGAGAAATTTTATCTTTGAAAATCTTTAAAATATCACATGATGAGGTTCTATATGATGAGAGTTTAAATTCCTACCACAGCCATATATACATGCTTGCTAGACTTTGAGCCACACATTTACTTTTTACTACTTATGAGCATTGAGTGTGGTCAAGTTGTGTAGACTCCTAGGAGCTTGTCATGTGGTTAAATCAAGATTCACTTGCACGTTCACTCACACATGCTGCTTCTACTCCGAGAGTACGCATCCACATATATCCACTCATTTCCATCTCCAGAACCACCCAAAAATTTTCTACTCCTAATCTGGGAGAGAATAGCCAAAAACATTCCTGTTTTCCCTGTGAAACAAATGCTCAAGTTATCTTGGTTACTGCCACTTGCTATATTATTTCAGGAGAAGAGTGCTCTAAAAAAAGAAGAAAAAAAGATACGAGGGAATAAAAAGGGGCAAGTGCCCGGAACCTCGAAAGAAAAGAAAAAGTGAGACGAGAGGTAAAAATGGACAAGTGTCTGACAGTACAATTAGGGGTACAAGATACCCACCTGAGAGGAAAGAAAAAGAAAATATAGAGCATCTCATCCTCCCCAAAAGTTTCAAAAGAGCAAGAAAGGTATGTATCCCCTCAAAAGAGCAAAAGTAGAATTAGACTTTCACCATTGTTATTACCATCATCACCATACACCATTCATTCGCCACACATGCACATATTGATTTGACTTATTGACTTGTTTCTTTGGATCCATGGTTTGACTATGCAATAAATGTCTTGTAAGTATGTATACTTTATCTACCACCTATGAGCTCCAGATATAAAAGCCTTATTAGAATAGGGTGAGAGAGAAGGCAATGTCACTATGCCTTATACCACAAATACCACATACTTTGAGAAAAGGCATATACCATCACTGCCTTGGTAAGGATCCAGAAATATCACAAAAGAGAGATCTGAGAGAGTCATACAAGGAATCTCTGAGTTTTATTTGAAAATCTGCAAAAACTCCAGAGCTATAGCTGATCAAGAATAAGAGACATGGCACTTGACTAGACCGTTCTATCTTTTAACTATGCAAGACGAAAGTGACGGTTACAAGTCCCATGGTGAAAGGTTAACATAAGTAAGTTTTAAGTCTTGACAGTTTACTCTAACTCAGAGATGAGATCTCATTTGGAAGCATGTGTACCATCAACTTTTAAAGGCATTACAACAACTTCTGATCCATCACTGAGATTATCCTTGCTCAGGGACGAGCAAGAGGTAAGCTTGGAGGAGTTTGTTGACGGTCCTTAAGTATCAAATATAATCAGCAAATAAACAAAGAAAAGGATCCAAATGCAACCGACATCCAGACTTAGGGTTTTATCTGACAGAATTCCACGAGTTTTGGTGTTTGTCTATTTCTGTAGGGGGTTATCAGGAATTATGGAAGAAAGGCCCACACGTCGGTTTACATAGAGATATTAACGTGCTGCGCAATTATCCTACATCTAGAAGAGTCCAGAAGCCACGGGAACGAACGGGAGACCGGACAGGCTCGGCGGCAGGGCGCCCTCCCTGGCCTCGGGGCCAATCAGCTTCAACTTCGCGGATCATGCTCCACCGACCTAAAGGATCAAGGAAAACCGTGCGATTAATGTCGGTTTGATCCGACGGCCCACATTCACTTGGAAGGACTATATAAGTAGACCCCCTGGCCCCTGGAGGAGAGGACCTCTGAACCCTAATTCATTATCCATCTTGGGAGAAGAAGCCTCTGATCAAGCCCTAGAGCCACCACATCAATTAGATCTCTAGTTTAGCATAGCTACATAGGATTAGAACTAGAAGGAGTCAATCTTCGATTGGTTTCCGGATCTGTCAAGGAGCCACCACACATCTTGGTAATTCTCTATTGTTCTTCAATTGCTCATCATTGTTCTTCAATATTATGAATATGACTTTGTTCTACTTCAATATATTGATTATGACTTTGATCTACTTGTTTATATTTGCAATTATATTGTTCTTAGTTTATCATAGTTATATGCTTGGCTTAGTTAGATTAGAATTATATACATGTTTAGGATCGTATAGAGTTTATCCATGTGTACAGTGGGTAAATGATAAGTATTGTGTAGGCGTGGTGCCTATACCGTATTTATCTGCGATTGTACCCTATATGCCGGATCGCGGGGTAGTTCGTGGTGGTGACAGCTCCATTGATTCTTATATAGTCCCCCTCTCGTGTATAAGGCTGGCAAAGCAACATTATTACAGGGGAGTGATTGCTATGTTTCTTATCTTCCTTGATAATATCACTATGCATGGGTGTAGTCCTGTCTCGCAATGATTGCCAAGTATAATTGCACTAACTATGATATGCTAGACTTTATAGTTAAGAATAACTTAGGAAATATTCTTGTAGTTCGTCCTAATTCCATGCTAATGACTTGCTAGAATATCTATTGAGGTGCTTATCATATTTATATGTGGCTAAGTTATGCTGATCAGATTAATTATCTTTGTCACCATTCATACTTTATCTATCTTTTATGTGACATTTATCCCTGTATGAAAGAGATAGATAAATACTCTCAATTATACATGCAATGATAGATACTCAATTCTATATTCCATTCTATAATCAACATTGATGTTTAGCAATCCCTTCCCTGTGGTAAAAATATAAATAACAATACCTGGAATACTTCCCGGTTAAAATGCTACATCGGTATTAATCTGTGCGCTTGCAGATCTCATTTATTATTTATTTAGAAGAGCAATTGCATGTTTCAAAACCGCGTCTCTCATGTCATGCTGGGGATGACAACTTGGCTTAAGTGGTATGAGGGATAGGTTTGGCATTTTTGGCGCTTAGAAAATTAAGTCTACTTTTGGTAGTGACGTTAAGAATGCCCAACACTCCGCAATGTCCCCCCAGTCATTGCGGTCCTTCTAGGCTTGCTCCAGGAGTCTAGCTTGCTTGCGAAACTTGCGAGAACGCTTTTCAGCCTTCTGTTGCATCTCCTGAGCACGGCGAACAGCCACCATCACCTGTGCATAGGTGTCCTCTCGCTGACTGAACAGCTTGAGCACAGCCATCATAGCACACATAGCAGGACTGGAGCTCTGAGCTCGCTCTCCTCGGCCTCGGACAAACACACAACCATCAGCCTGCTTCCACTCTGCTGTTGCTGGGTCAGCACGGGGAATGGAGGCCGCTGGCCCTTCTGTCAGCTCATCACCAAACCTCTGACAGATGTTGAGTAACATAGCATGGGCTGCAACCTGAGCTGCCTCCCATGGGGTCTGCCCATCTGAGTTGCAGGTCCACCCAGTCCATGCAGGCCTGCCCCCATGTGGTGGTACAACTCCCTGCACAGCGAACCACTGCAAGTCTCCTGTCAGATCCACCTCCCATCAAGAATACTGAGGTGGCTCAGTATATCCCACCGACTGCAACACCCTCCAGAGTAGAGTAGGAGTGCCAAACTCGCTCAGAAAGGTGTCACTGGGGCGAGGTGAGGTGGGCACGTCCATCTGTGGAGAGGAATAACCAAGGGTAAGAGAGGATTAGTTTAAGCAACATTTATTTAATTTAAAAGGAACGATATTGTAAGGAAAGGAGTAGACAGATTGTATGTATGAATGCGATATGATGCATGCACGAACCGTACGTCCTCACAAACTTAGAAAATTATTTTTCTAACGGATATACGGTGTCATACATTCGTCTCTCGATACGATAACTATCGATTTACACGTGCGCTATTAGAGTACCTGCAGAAAACTTCATTGCAGCCCAACAATTCCCAATATTTCACTCAAGAAAGCAGTAAACTAAGTACACATTGCTTATACATTCCCAACATGCACAAACAATGACAATACAGCTACCCGAGAAATTAAATGCTTCCCAATTAAGTTTCTTTTGTGGTTCCATGGTTTGACATGTAACCACTCCAGAAAACCACCGCGAACACTCTACTAGACTGTCGTTTGGACGATCGTGCTCTCACAGCTCACACTTACGAGAGCGTAGGTGCGACGTTGCATAATTTAAATCTAGCGACATATGTGGCTAACTCGCATATGAAGGCTACCTCTACCATTAGACCACAGGGTAGCATAGTGCGGTCATCACACATCCATACCTGAGTACTGCCGGAGATGCATAAATAAAACCCCCAAGTCAGTACTTAAATAGCCACCTAGAGTCCTTATATGGGCAAGGAGGATTCGACCACTGGCATACTTTAGGTATTAACTTTCATAATTTATATAAAAAAACTCTTTTGTTTTTAAATACACAAACGCTGCATTTATAATGTTGAACTTGCTCTGATGCCAGCTGTCACAGAACCGACCAAATTATAAGAGTTCAAGTGTAGAAACGATCAACTAGCAATCAAGTTTCCAGACTTGAGCCCATATAATCCCGGTAGTCAACTGAAATCTCAAAGGACTTCAAACCATCTTGCAACAAACCAAGATCGAAATAGTTCAACATAACACAGCGAATGTTACATAGTCATTCATTGCCGTCGAAGCGGCACCACATCGGAGTTACTTAGTTATTACAACACAAGTTTTGGAGTAGCAGAAGCAAAGTAGTTACACACACACATTTCACAAGTTCTAGTTACTACCAGAGTCTCATGCCATCCATCAAAAGCAACAGGTATGAAGTTGTTAGAGGACCGTGCCCCACGGTTTAGTCCTCATCCCTGGCGGGATGGAGACAGGTCTTGCAGAAGCCATCATAAAAGATATCATCTGCAACAGATGGGAATAAACCCTGAGTACGAGGATGTACTCAGCTAGACTTACCCGTCTAGATAAACATAAAAGACACCAAGGATCATGCAAGTCTGAGCTGGCTTGACTCGTCATTTGCCAAAAGCTTAAGTGGATACTACACCATATGTAAAAGCATTATATTAATCATCTTTAGCCTACCACTAGATTAGCACCTAGACTAAGCACTTCACTTGATTATTACAAACAATAATAACCATATCAAGTTCATCATATGTCCTTCCTTGCTACCATCACCTCATTATCATGAACCATAGTACTTAGTGAATGCTACGTTTGCCGCTGCTCTGTCAAGTTCTCACTACCCGGGAGAGACCGCGATTCGAATCGATTCCTATCCAGCTGGAGGGTTATTCCTAGCACTCACCCAAGCATCCCCCGTCGGAGAGCAAATGGGTCACCTTTGGTACGACTCAGGAATCGCGGCTCCGATCAGCACCGCACTCCCAGGGCTACCATTCTGCCAGGGAGGTCAGAACTTTTAACTCACCTGCCTTTGGTCTTACGCCAATGGTCCCCCGCACACCGCACTTCCTCCGGTAGTGCATACTTTATACTTGCCGGTCTTTCGGCCTGAGTCATACTACTAGGCTTCGCGGTCGGAACGAGTTATCCGGCCAACTAAGTGTCAGGAATGCGTTCAACATGACAAGAGGACGTACAACGATCGGTCCTTAGTTGCCACAGACAGAGTTACTACAACCTTGCAAAACTCTGCCCAGCTTAAGTCATTTTAATCAGGTTCTTTCCCACGATAGCACATATAGTCAATCGTGATACGACACAACCCTATTTCGCGCAGGTGACAGGATATCACCCGACTTCTACCGGTTAAAGCATGGCTAAGCTGCTACTCGATCCTAACTCTACAACCAGTAGTGGTAAGATATCTGGACAAGGAAAAGGGTATAATGCAGCAAGGGTTTCATCACAACTCCTATACGTAATGCATCAATAGATATCACATAATCAAGTAAGCTTTCGAAATTAAAGTGGGAGACTTAAGATGCTCCGGGGCTAGCCTTTCACGAATGAGGCTGGCTCGTGATTAGGGCACTCGACCTCCTCTTCGGGCTCCTCTTGTCCGGCTAGCTGGACCTCCGTTTCCGGATTGATCTCCTGGCCTTCGGGGTTCGCTTGATGGAGCTCGAACGAAGATGTCGTTTCCGGTGCACCTATTGCATGCACGATGAGTGGGACATGTGTGCATACCAGATGAGGATGAATGCTTGGTAACATGATTAAAACTTCACTGGCCACTCATTTACGGAGTGACTCCCAAACAAGTTCACACAAGATAACTAACTTAGCAAGATTTAGCAAGTCAAACCATAGACAGCAATAACCAAATAACAGTACAGCTCCGTAAACAAATCATAACTAATGCTTTACAGATCCAACAAACATGAATGAGAACGTTCTGGAAAGCTTATAAAATTGTCTACATTTCATCTTTAGACATCACAGCATGATTCACAAGTTAGACAGGTCAATTAAACAATGTTCCAGATTCTGTCCCAGAAAAACAGAGAACACCTATTTCTGGAACCCAACTTGGAAGAGCCATAACTTTTAAACTACTGGACCAAATGATCCCAAATTTGAACTACAGCTAGTTCATAAAGTTTACAACATCTTTGATTAAGACAAGTCTTCCAGAAAACCAAGTTATCATCAAGCAAAGGTCAGATTACTCCCTTGCTGTCCAGAACAGCTTATGAACCTTTAATTAATTATTTGATGACATAGCCAAAACATATTTAGTGCCAACCAAATGGCTTACAAGCACAAGCATAGCCTAAGATTACCAGAACATCACATGTTGACCACTAAACTTTCAATAACATGGCATATATTAATTTAAGTCCATAAAAGGACATAATTACAAGATACTAGCAAAAGTGCTCAGAAAAATCTACAAAAATTACAGAAGCACAGGCATAGCATCTTAATTTTACCATAACATGTTCAGAACAATTGCACATGCCAAACTTAAGATAAGTATTTAACATGTAACAAGGTGCTTATTTCATAAATTAAGAAACATGGCCTAGATAGTGTTAAACAACAGATTTCAGATTATTTACATATTACTATTACTATAAGCAAGCTTGACACCAAAGTAGAACACCAGCATAAGCATCAAACATTTATTATGATTTAAATATGAAAACAAGTCATAGGATCAACATAAATTACATATCGGAGATACAGTACTCCAAAAACCATGCAATATTTATCATAGCATTCTCATAACACTCAGAGCCTACCATAAAATTTTCACAGCAATTGGATCAGTATACCAAGAGATATGAATTTATACTTAAATAACAAGATTAAATCATAACAATTATTTTTCACAGAAAACATGGTGCATGTTATATTTTTATTAAAAACTAGCCATCACCATGGATCATCAAAAAAAAATCACCAATTTTGGAGCTCAGAAACTGAAGATATGATTTTTGCAAGATTGCAAGAAATCTGGATTTTGAATAAAAGAGAGGAGGGAGCCGTTGAGTCACTGACAGCGGGACCCGCATGTCTGGCTCTTCTTCCTCACGACCGAGGCGACGTTCACCGGCGATTTCTCCGTGACGGCGAGGTCTCCGGCCAAACCCAGGGCACCAACGCGATCCCCAGACCCTTGCGAACCGGTTGACCCTCTTTTCCCCACGGCGGAGCCACCGGAAGGGGCTTGCCGTCGATCATGGTGGCTCGGCGGAGGTGCTCGGCGATACGCCGGAGCTCTCAGGCCGGTAGAGCGTGACCTAGGGTTTCCGACAGCACCAGTGAACTACGGTGAAGCTTTCTAGGTAGGTGGATATGCTTGAAATGGTGTGGAACGAGCTGACCACGAGAGGGCCAAACTCCGGCGGAAACACGGCGGTTGCGCGTCGTGTCCGACAACATTGAGTGCGGTAGAGTGCTCCCCAGGTAGTGCAAATGCTAGCGAAGGTCCTAAGCTACCTCTAGAACCTAACCAGAGGAGACGAGATGCTCCGAGGAGCTCAGCATTGAGTTCGCCGGAGAAAACGGTCACGGCGACCCGATTTGGGGGAAGTTGGGAATGTCGGCTCACCGGAGGGTTTCACGGCGAACTTGAGGGTGGAGGTTGGAGAGCAGGTCATGGCGGAGCTGTGGGCGAGTTTTGGTGGGCAGCGATGCAGCGAGGAGCGCGCTCGAGCTCGCCGGAGTGAGCTCACAGCGGTGACTCCGCTGCGGCAGCGCTTCTGGCGCGAGAGAGAGGGAAGAGAGGAAATGGACGCGTCCACTTTGCCTGGGGTGTCGCCGTGGAGGTCATGCGCGCGTCCGGAGCTGACGAGCAGGGCCAGAGATGGCATACGAGCGCCAAATGTCGCCGCTGCCCTGACGCCGGTCGGCCACGTCGACGAGCTCGGCGTCCATTCAGACAAGGCAATGGTCGACTGATAGAGCTACTTCGACGGTGATTAACTCCCAAACCAAAGCGAATCAGGAGATGGTATAGTTGACAAAGTTGGAGTACTAAATGTGTTCTACAAGATTGTCAACTAGAGCAAAAGCTAGATTGGCATGGATCGAGAGATGTGAAGCTCCCAAAACCGATCGAGTAAACTGGTGGCGCTAGGACTTAGCCAATTTTGGAGTGCATTATGGGGCGTTCGGAACACATGCAAAGATATGGCACTGTGGATTCTTCTGGCCAACAATGTATGAAGACACAAGAGAATTTATTCAGAGATGTGGCCCATGTCAAAGACATGGTAATATCAATTCAAATGATGCCATGCCACTCATCAGCAATCTCTAGATTGAGCTCTTTGTTGTCTGGGGGATTGACTACATGGGGCCATTTCCACCGTCAAAGAAGTATGAGTATATCCTAGTGGCAGTGGATTATGTCTCCAAGTGGGTTGAAGCCATGCCATGTAGGAATGCTGACAGTATGCATTCAAAGAAGATGTTCGAAGAAATAATATTTCTAAGATTTGGAGTTCCAAAGATAGTGATAATTGACAGAGGTTCTCACTTTATCGACAAGCGCTTCGAGCAATACTTGTCAAAGAATGGGATACATCACAATGTTGTTACTCCTTACCATCCTCAGACAAGTGGTCAGGCAGAGACATCAAACAAGCAAATTAAGAATATTCTATAGAAGACAGTAAATGAGATGGGGTCAGCTTGGAAGAACAAGCTTCATGATGCACTCTCGGCATACCAGACAGCATATAAAACACCCATTGGGATGTCACCCAATCATCTTGTCTATAGAAAAACTTGTCACTTACCAGTAGAGCTAGAATGCAAAGTTCACTGGGCTATCAAGAGATGGAACATGGACTTAGAAGCTGCTGGAGACAAGAGGAAGATGCAACTCTCTGAGCTAGAAGAATGGAGAGAAAAAGCATATCACAATGCCATGATTTATAAAGAGAGAGTAAAAAGATGGCATGACAAAAGGATCAAGAAGAAGGAGTTCACCCCAGGCGATAAGGTATTACTTTTTAATTCTAGGGTGAAGCTCTTTGGGCATGGAAAACTTCGAAGCAAATGGGAAGGACCATTCGAGGTGGTGAGCTCATCGTCGCATGGAGCCATCACACTTTGCAACAACGAATGTACGTTATTCAAGGTAAATGTTCAATGCCTTAAATTATTTTTAGAGCCCAACAATGAATTAGAGGAAGTAGATGTAATTACTTTCTTTCTCAATTAAAATATTTAGGCCCGGCCCTTTTATTTTTGAATTATCAGGGAAAATCAACTCTTTTTGAATAAAAATATAATTAATAAAGTATACGAAAAAGTTGAGGAAGAGGGGGCTTGAAAGGCGGGCGGTCGCCCAAAACCCTAGGGGCGCCCACCCCTCCCCCAAGGCCATTCACCGCCGCCTTTCTCCATTTACATCCTGAGACCTTCCTTGTTTATAAAAAGTATATCTTTGGATTTTCTTCCCATCTTTTGTCATTTCACCTGCCAAAAAATACTTTTCCAGACCCCTATATAACCAACCCATGCATATGGTCTAATCTCATCCCATCATAAGCTTTTCTCCTCTTGCTTAGAAGCTAGCAATGCCCCTCTACTCAGCAATGGCTAAGGAAAATTCAGAGAGGAGAATGATCCCCTTTGGGATTGATCTCAACACCATCCCTAGAGAAGAGCCTGAGTGCAAAGCCATCGTTCCCATAGATAAGCATGTCCTGCTAGCCACCATACCACCACAACCATGCTGCTATGGACACTCTTATTTTGCTCAGCTCATTCGCACCAAGCCTCTCCTCATAGAAGGAGCTCCGTCGAAGGGCCCCATCATTGCTTTACCGACAGAGACTAACATCCTGCCACTGAAGCGCAATGAGAAGCTGTTAGGAGTGAAGACCAACAGAAAGGGGGAGGTTGTCTGTGCCAAATACACCATCAAAGATGTACCTACTTTGAGGGGGTTCGTGCTCATCCGACGAAGGTCAAATTCATCCCCCCAAAGGAAGCTCCGAAGTCCGCCATGGCTACAGCCAAAACTCTAGGAAAATGCTACAAGACGATGGTAGACTTGGAGAAGGACCTAGCTGAGCAGCGTGCAATAATAGCCTTGTCGGTGTTTTCCCCACGGGGGGTCACACCAACGAGTAAATTTGTATGCGTGCTCCCTTTCCCAGATGGTGATGCAAGAAGACACAGAGATTTATCCTGGTTCGGGCAAGAGAAGGCCCTACGTCCAGCGGGGGGAGAGAGTTTGTATTATCTTGCACCTAAGTGCTTGTACAGGGGTGAATACAAGCGTGGTATGAAGTGTGGAATTCTACTGCGTATGAGCGTGGTGTTGTGTCGTGATGTCCCGTCCGTTCTATTCCTGAGTCCCTCCTTTTATAGTTCCAAGGAGAGACCCAAGGTACATGTATAGGCGTCAGAATAGGAGTCGATAGCAGTATGGAGCGCTGACCTACTCGAGGCTTCCGTACCGGCATGGCCTCGAGCCATCCCGTCTTAATAGCCTGGTGATGATTACGCGTGCCCCTGCATTCTGCTCTGCGCGCCGTCTTGGACTGGTTCGACGGATGCACGCTTGTACGATCCGGTGGCAAATCCGGCGGAGTGGTTGGGTTGTAGTCAGTCGACGCCCAACCCGTCCCCTGGGTGGATCCCTGTCTGGTCGAGGGTCAGATGCCGTACATTGTGCTGATATCCGGAGCGCTGACTTTAGACGCCTCGAGGGGGTCCCGATTAGACGTCCCATCCTTGTTTCCCGCGCCCTGTCATGCCCTGGGTCGTTCGGCGGGAAGGCTGCAAAAAGATCGATGGGACGGAAGCCTGTTCCCTATCACGCCTCCCGTGACCTGTGTGTTAGGTGGGGAAGCATCAGGCGCATTTAATGCTCCGGACCGCGTGCGCGCGTCAGGCGGCGGGCGGCGTCCTTGCGCTCGACGCCCCCCGGTTCGCGTGAGCCTGTTCCGTATTCGACGGTAACCGGCGTTCGACGCCTGATCGATTCGCTCGACGCTAATTCTGTCTTCGAGGTTGCGGCCGTCGATGGCAGCGCATACGTAAGATTAGAGCGTCGAATTGAGGGCCTCGACCTGCGTACGGGCAATCTCGTAATGCGCATCGGTGAGGGTACCCCTTGCTGATACCCTCGACAGTAGCCCCCGAGCCTCCATTTGAGCGCTAGCACTCGAGTGGAGGCTTTGTTTTGCGGTCGGATTTCCGTGGGGCCGCGCGAGCGACCCCGCGGGGGTAGCCCCTGAGCCCTCGGAGGAGTTTTTGACTCCTTCGAGGGTTATGTTGTCTAATTCGCAGAAGCGCTTTCGACACCAGTGGTGGAAGGTTCTGACTGGCTCGTTTTGCCCGGGGGTTTCGACGTACTCTCGATAGAGCGAGCGTCTTCCACCCCAGATTGAGTTCCTGGCGGGTAGTCCAAGTGAGAATCTGTGCCCCTTTCGAGGGGGTCAGCTGTAGCCCGGAGGCGTTCTCATAAAGCGGAATCGACGTGGTCGGGGATACCAGTCTCGTTCGATAGAGTCCGGCGGCTCGATGCCTCCCGTCGGGGGGATTCCTCTCGACTGTCTCGACCCTACCTTGAACATCGCCAGCGAGTCCTCGAGGCGGGCCTCGATCTTCGACCGCTCGCTGGGGATCCCTGACTCTGGTGCTCGAGATCGGCTGTCGAACCCTTTCGGCGGGCCAGCCATCGACCTCTCGAGACTCTCGGGGGTACATCCCTTGGCTTACAAGGGAAGGAAGTGGCCGTGGCGGTTCGCCTTTCTGCCCGTTGGGCGCGTCTTTTTAGGCGGGTGACGTTACGACATTGCGTCGGCGTGGAATTCGGGGCGCCACGCCTGCGTGGGGAAAGAGACGGTTAGGTGGCGCATTTAAGGGAGGGAGTTACCTTATTTCTCGGATCTGTCCGTTGGCGGACTGCTGCCTATAAATACGTCGTGGCGTCGCCGCCGTCCCTCTCCCTTCCGCCTTCTCGCTTTCATTCTCTCGTTGCCTTTGCTTTCTCGCTGCCTTAGCTCTCTCGACGTCTCTCGCGCACACGCCTCCACGAGTTGTAGCGAATCCACCGTCCCTCCAGCCGATATGCCTGTAAGACTCGTTGCCGCCGACGACTGGCGCCCGTCGTCGATGACGGAGCGCCGGTTGTTAGAGCTTGAGAAAGAGGGACTGCTGCGCCGCCGTACCTCGTTATCGTCGCCAGAGTGGATTGCGCCGCCGGCGAGTCACAGGGGGCCTCAGCCGCCCGAGGGCTACGTGGTGTCGTTCGCCAAGTTCCACCGCCACGGCCTGGGCGCGCCCTTGAGCCGCTTCATGCGGGCCCTCTGCTTCCACTATGGGGTGGAGCTCCAGCACTTCTCTCCGAACGCCATCACCGTAGCAGCGGTCTTCGCCCCCGTGTGCGAGGGCTACTTGGGGATGATGACGCACTAGGAGCTGTGGCTCCACCTCTACAGGGGCGAGCTTTTCCACGCCCCCACCGGAACTACGGGCGTAAGGAAGCCTGTGCGGGCGGGATGCCTCAATCTGGTGCAGAAGACGGGGAAGACGGACAGGCCGCGGGAGTACATCCCGGTAGGGTTATCGACCAACCACGCCGGCTGGGACTCCCAGTGGTTTTACCTGCGGAACGACGACAACCTCCTGCCTTCCTACTCGGGCCGTCTGATCATGGAGCGCCCAGCGGACTGGACATACGGCGTCGTCCAAGCTCATCAATCTCGGCTCGACCCCCTCCTCGACGCCCTGAAGAAGCTTCGCCAGGAGGGTTTGACCGCCGCTCTCGTCCTCTCGGCCGTCCATCATCGGAGAGTTCTCCCATTGATGTCTCGACCTTTGAGGATGGACGAGATGGGCCCTGGTGTCTCATCTCGGGACCTCGAGGCGTGTCGGATGTCCAACGAGGCTCCGGCGGACGATGAAGTCGCGGCCCGAGTCAGGGCTGCAATTGCCGGTGATTTTCAGCCAGAGCATGTTAATGGCTTCCCCATGAGACCAGACGCAGGCTCGATCGATCTGGTACGCTTTCTTCTCGCGCGTAGCCTCGATTCTGGGTTTCCTTTCTCCCCTCTCTTTTTTCTAAGTCTGCTTTTGTTTTGGCAGGGTCAGATTGACGTCCGGTCCTCGAGGCCTCCGGTAAAGGAGGACGAGGTCGATCGCGACAAACGGCGCCAATCTGCCGAAAAGCTAAAGTCCGCCAAGGACTCTGCAAAGAAGGGGGAGAAGAAGAAGAACCTCGACCGCCAAGCATTAGAGGCGCGTCGAGCCAAATCCAGGCAGAGGGGGGAGCCTGAGGAAGAATCCCCCAACGACGACGACGATGACGACGAGGACAGCGACGACTCTGAGGGGATGGCGTCGCGCCTCGACCGAATCCTCGTGGGTCCGCCTCGAGGCGATGTCGACGCCCCCCGGACGGAGACTCCAAAAGAGGGTCCGAGCGGATCTCACCGCCCTTGGACCGACACCCCTCCTGCGCCCAAGGCCGGTCAAGTCGCGCCGCGCCCTCCCCCGGCGCCCAGGGAGAGCGGTCATGCTAGGCCCCAGGCGACGGGGCCATTGACTCGCGGTCGTGCCGCGGCCTCCGAGAAAGGAGAGGCCAGCCGCAAGAGTGCCAGTCCTGGCGCCCGCCAGGCGGAAACTGACGCACCTAGGCCCGCGCCTGCCCTCGAGGGACCTGGAGTCCTGTCGCGGGGTGGCTCGAAGCCCGCCGGTCGCGGCGGCGGGAGGCGAGCTGTTCTCCCTGTGGGGTAAGCCTTTTCGATGTTGTGGCTTTTGTCTTCCTGCTCCTCTGCATTTCCTCATATGCCGATCTTTTCTCAGGCTAAAGCAGGCCCTCGAGCAAGCCCAGCCGTCTATGGCAAAGAGGCTCAAAACGGGGGCCGCCTCCAAGGAACCAGGTTCGTAGTTTATTTCTGGGCCTTGTAATGTTCTTGTTTCGGTCACTATAGTGTCTGACCTTTACCCTATGCTTTGTAGGCTCCTCCGACTCCCAGCCCCCAGCCGGTGCTGAAAGTGCTCCGCCTCGTTCCGAGCCTACCCCGTCGCTGCCAGCGTGTGGTGAGGCACCCCAGACGCAAGTGCCGGAGGGAGCCCCCGAGCCTCCTCGATTGGGGGTCGAGGGGGAACCCATCACCATCAGTGATACGTCTGATGGTAACGAAATGTCTGGAGGCGCCCGCCCTATGGAGGAGGAAGCGTCGACCTCTCACGTCGCGGGACCGACTCCATGGCCCGCCAGCCTCCGCGCCCTCGAGGAGCAGAAGAAGAGGAGGGAGGAAGATGAAGAGCGGGAGCGTGAGGCAGCGCGGCAGCCGCAGGAGTAGGGCCGCGTGCAAGAGCCGTAGGAGCATGAGGCGCAACAACAGCAACAGCAGCAGCAACAGCAACAGCAGCAGCAGCAGCAGCAGTGGGGCCAAGCGGAGGGACTGCTCGAGCCCCCGTCCCAAGGTCCGGCCCAGCCAGTACCGCCGGAGCCGCAAGGGCCCGGCGAGCAGGAAGAGGATCTGCCGGTGTACGGCCCCCCAACCCCAGCGTGGCTCCTCCCGGGGGCACCTACCGCGATCCGGGCAGAGCCGGGGCGAGCGGACGGAGTGGTGGCGCTCGCCTGCATGATGCGCACCCCCACCGACCCCGAGTCCGAGATCAAGAGGACGATCTACGGCATGGACGGGATCGCCCCACGGTTCCTCCGGGAGCGTCGGGCATGGGAGGACCGCTTTCCCTCCGAGGAGGATGAGATCGGGACGTCGGGGACCAAGGACGGAACCTGGAAGACGGTGGACGACGACGGGCGGTTCCCATGCCTCGTCGACCTGTTCCTACGCCATGGGGGCTCCCTCGAGACCGTCGAGGACCTCATCCGCGGTGTCAAGGCACGGGCCGACCGGGAGATGGAGCACTGGTGCCCTGATCGGATCTGCATCCGGGCCTCCCACGACCCGTCCGAGCCGAACATCTTCCTGGATGACCGGAAGGAGGCAGAAAAGTGGGAACACGTCGAGGAGCTCCGCCTTTGGATGAAGCGTGTGGCGGGGCTCCTGGCAGACGTCATCAACAACGGGCTCGGGCCGGCTTATTTCGTGAGTGTTTTTTCGATCTTCAATCCTTATGAAACCTTTCAGTTTTGTGCTCTAACCGTTCGATCCTTGGTTCGCAGGATATGAAAGAGACCTCCCGCATCAAGTCTAGTTTCATTCACGCCACGAGAGGTGGCTGGGAGCAGCTCCCCCTCCTTAAGGATCAACTCCTCGAGTCGCAGGAGAAGCTCCTTCAGGCCTACAAAGACCTCATAGCGCTCAAGGAGGAGAAGGAAGCGAGGGAGGCTGCCTTGGTCGAGGCTTGAGGGGCCTCAAGGAGGGCAGAGGAGGAGATGACGATGCTGCGGGAGCGGGCTCTTACGGTCGAGGAGGCCGCGTCCAAAGCCCGGGAGGAGGCCCTGTCCTACAAGAGCGTTATTGCGGACTTGGACAAGGAGAAGGGCCTCCTTAAGACCGACCTGGACACCCTCCGCGACTCCTTTCAAAGGATGAAGGTGGCGTATGTGGATAGTGAGGTCGCCAGGGGTGCTGCCGAGGACGTAAAGAAGAAGGCCCTCGAAGATCTCGAGGCGGAGCGGGCTCGATCCCGCAGTCTCTCTGATGACGTCGAGCGTCTGAAGGGAGAACTGCTGGAGAAGAGTGGAGCCATTGCTCAGGCTGGCAAGGCGATCGAGGATCTCCGTGTCGCCAATACTGAGCTGGCGCGCTCCAACAGGGAGATCGAGAGGGCCAATACCAGATTGGTCGGCGAGAACACAGCCCTGGAGGAGAGTATTCGCGGTATGTTCCTGTTGCTATATTTCTTCTTCGAGGTGCGCTTGGTTCTTCCTAAAGTTTCTTGGTTTGATGTTTACAGGGCTCAAGGACGAGCTCCTAGCCGCCCAAGCCGAGGCCCGTAATGTCAAGACCCAGCTCGAGGCTGAGGTTGCTTTGAACCGTCGAGTGCGGACGGCGATAAGCGACCTCTCGACCTCCTGGGAGGTCGAGCCTATGGATGAGTCGAGGGAGGGTGCTCGAGGCGACGCGCTGGTCGACCAGCTGTGCTACATAGGAGCGACGCTGCGAGATCGGGTGCGAGATGCCCACCACATCGGGGTGAAGCGGGCGATGGCAGTTGTCTGCTCGGGCTTCTCCTACGACATGGAGGTGGTGTCCCACGGCTTCGTCACCGACATTTCCAAGACTGACGCGGAGAACGAGGAGAGGCTCCACGCCTTGATCGACGACGCGGAGGCTCCTGGGGAAAGGTTGGCTAAGCTTTTTGAGCCTGAGGTGCTCCCTCCTGAGACTAGCTCGGGCGGAGGCGAGGGCGGTGAGGATCGTGCCGTGGACTGAGGCCTGTGAGCCTGCTCAGGGTGCCTGGGGCCCCTTGTATGATACTTTGTTAATTCTGTTGCTAAGTGATACAGTATCTTTTTGTAATTGTTAAATGCTTATTTGTCTTTTCCGCTCGAGGTTCTTTTATTTCTCTTTGTTCCTACGTTTGTATCCCCTGCTCGATCTTTCATCAAAAACAACCTTGATCACCTCAATGGTGAGGAAGTGAGTAGAGTTTCCGTGGCCCGGGGGCGTAGGAGTTCTCCGACTCGTTGTCCCTCAGCCTTTGAGGGGCTCGAAGCGCCTCTGCTACTCGAACCGTGCAAGGTTTACTAAATAAGAAAAGAAAATTGCTTGGCTTTTTCGACGCTTGGGGGGGTCGTCCCCCTAGTAGCCCCCGAGGGGGTGTTGACTATGATGGGTCATAGTCGGCACCCCCTTCTAACATCGAGATTATGATTTGTAAATCTTTTGGCGCAAAAAGAAGTTGCTCGAGGGAAAGACTTTATTTATTCATTTATTTACAAAGTCTTGGTACAAAATGTACGTAGGAACATAAGTTTAGAACTTCTAGGGGTAGAATCGACGTAGCTGTTCGATGTTCCATGCGTTGGTGAAGACTGCCCCCTTCTCGTCCGCCAACTTGTACGTTTCCGGCTTCAGGACCTCGGCCACCACATACGGGCCTTCCCAAGGTGGAGTCAGCTTGTGGCGTCCTTGATTGCTTTGCCGGCGTCGTAGGACAAGGTCGCCCACGTTGAGGTCCCTCTTGCGCACGTGCTTGTCGTGGTAGAGTCGAAGTTTCTACTGATATCTTGTGTAGTTGAGGAGGGCCATGTCTCGAGCCTCCTCGAGCTGGTCGACCGCGTTTTCTTGAGTCTCCTTATTGGATTGCTCATTGTATGCCTTGAGTCGAGGTGACCCATACTCGAGGTCTGTGGGGAGGACAGCCTCAGAGCCGTAGACCATGAAGAATGGGGTGTACTTTGTGGCCCTGCTTGGTGTTGTCCTTAGACTCCATAGGACCGAGGAAAGCTCCTCGACCCATTTCTTGCCGAATTTTTTCAAACGATTGTAGATCCTTGGCTTGAGTCCTTGCAAAATCATGCCGTTGGCACGCTCGACCTGGACGTTAGTTCGAGGGTGGGCTACTGCAGACCAGTTCACACGGATGTGATGCTGATCGCAGAAGTCCAAGAACTTTTTGCCGGTGAACTGAGTGCCGTTGTCGGTGATGATGACGTTGGGAATCCCAAATCGATGGATGATGTCGGTGAAGAAAAGGACGGCTTGCTCGGAACGGATGTTGGTGATGGGTCGAGCCTCGATCCATTTGGAGAACTTGTCAATGGCCACCAGCAAATGAGTGTATCCTCCTTTCGCCTTTTGTAGAGGTCCTACTAAATCGAGCCCCCACACCGCAAACGGCCAGGTGATGGGGATCATCTGAAGAGCGTGGGCGGGCAGATGCGTCTGCTTGGCGTAGAACTGGCACCCATGACACGAGCATACGAGCTCAATGGCGTCCGCCACGGCCGTTGGCCAGTAGAAGCCTTGTCAAAAAGCGTTCCCTACAAGGGTCCGTGGAGCGGCGTGGTGGCCACAAGCCCCCGAGTGCAGGTCATCGAGGAGTTTTCGGCCTTCTTCCACGGTGATGCAACGCTGTAAGACCCCCGTCGGGCTTCGTCGATATAGCTCATTGTCCTTGCCATAGATCACATATGACTTGGCCCGTCGAGTGATACGACGGGCCTCTGACCGATCTTCTGGTAGCTCGCAGCGGATTAGGCAGTCGAGGAACGGTGTACGCCAGTCGAATGGTCGACCGGGTCGCTGGTCTACCTCCATCACCTCAGCTGCCATCAGCAGTGCATCGACGGTGTCGGTTGGCCGGGCGGGAGCGGTATCGACGCCAGCCCCCGAGTCCAAGTCGATGGATGGCTCGTGAAGATCTCTTGAGAACGCATCAGGTGGCACCGTGCTTCGAGTCGATGCGATCTTGGCGAGCTCGTCGGCTGCTTCGTTATAGCGTCGGGCGACGTGGACGAGCTCGAGCCCATGGAATTTGTCCTCGAGTCGACGGACTTCTTTGTAGTACGCCTCCATTTTCGGGTCGTGGCAGCTCGAGGTTTTCATTACTTGGTCGAAGACGAGTTGGAGTCACCTCGAACGTCGAGGCGTCGGACTCCTAACTCGATGGCAATCTTGAGACCATTGACGAGGGCCTCGTATTCCGCGACATTGTTAGACGCGGCAAAATGAATCCTGATCACATACCTCATGTGGACGCCCAAGGGTGAGATGAACAGCAGGCCGGCCCCGGCCCCCGTTTTCATGAGTGACCCGTCGAAGTACATTGTCCACAGCTCTGCCTGGACCTGAGTCGGGGGAAGCTGGGAGTCCGTCCATTCCGCGACGAAGTCAACCAGGGCTTGCGATTTGATGGCCTTTCGAGGCGCGTAAGTGAGAGTCTCACTCATGAGCTCAACCGACCACTTAGCTATTCTTCCCGTGGCCTCCTTGCTCTGGATTATCTCGCCCAAAGGGAAAGACGAAACCACCGTGATGGGGTGACCGAGGAAGTAATGCTGCAGTTTGTGGCAGGCAAGGATTACGGCGTAGATCAGTTTCTGGATTTGGGGGTAACACGCCTTGGTCTCCGAAAGCACCTCGCTGACGAAATAGACTGGCCTTTGGACCGGCAGCGCATGACCCTCCTCCTGTCTTTCAACCACTACTGCCACACTGACAACCTGGGTCGTCGATGCGACGTAGAGGAGTAGCGGTTCTGCAGGTTGAGGTGAGACCAGGACTCGTGCCGATGTCAGCGTCTTCTTCAGCCTTTCGAGCACTTCCTCGGCCTCGGGGGTCCAAGAAAAGCGCTCGACCTTCTTCAGCAGTCGATACAATGGTAACGCCTTTTCTCCTAGTCACGAGATGAAACGGCTCAGAGCCGCTTGGCATCCCGTGACTCTCTGCACACCCTTGATGTCTCGGATCGGCCCCATTCTTGTGATGGCCGAGACTTTCTCGGGATTGGCCTCGATGCCGCGCTGCGAAACAATGTAGCCCAAGAGCATGCCTCGAGGCACGCCGAAAACGCACTTCTCGGGATTGAGCTTGATTTGGTTGGCGCGTAAACAGCTAAAAGCAATCTTGAGGTCCTGTATCAGGTCCCCTCGCCGCTTTGACTTGACGACGATGTCGTCGACATAGGCCTCGACTGTCGACCCTATGTGTTCACCAAAAACGTGGAGCATGCAGCGTCGGTATGTAGCTCCCGCGTTTCGAAGCCCAAACGGCATGGTCACATAGCAATACATCCCAAAAGGCGTGATGAAAGAGGTCGCGAGCTGGTCGGACTCCTTCATTTTTATTTGGTGATAACCAGAATACGCATCAAGGAAACAAAGGGTTTCACATCCCGCGATAGAATCGACAATCTGATCAATACGTGGCAATGGAAAAGGAACTTTCGGACATGCTTTATTTAGACTAGTATAATCGACACACATCCTCATTTTCCCATTCTTTTTCTTAACTAATACAGGGTTTGCTAACCAGTCGGGATGATGAACCTCCTTGATGAATCCAGCCGTCAAAAGCTTGTGGACTTCCTCGCCAATGATCTTGCGCTTCTCCTCATCGAATCGGCGCAACCGCTGCTTCACTGGCTTGGAACCGGCTCGAATCTCCAAGGAGTGCTCGGCGACTTCCCTCGGTATGCCTGGCATGTCCGTGGGACTCCATGCAAACATGTCGGCGTTTGCACAGAGAAAGTCGACGAGCACAGCTTCCTATTTGGGGTCGAGATCGGCGCTGATCGTCAGCACCTTGCCGTCAGAGTTGTTGGGGTCGAGTGGGATCTTCTTGGTTCCTTCTGCCGCCTCGAAGCTGCCCGCGCGGCGCTTGGGCTCGGGAGCCTCAGCGGCCAGGGCCTCGAGCTTCACGACGAGCTCGGTGGAGTTTTCGACCGCCTCCCCATACTCAACACACTCGACGTCGCACTCGTACGCGTGCTCGAAGGAGGAGCTGATGGTGATGACGCCTTTGGGGCCGGGCATCTTCAGCTTCAGGTAGGTGTAGTTGGGTATAGCCATGAACTTGGCGTAGCCCGGGCGTCCGATGATGGCGTGGTACGTGCCTCGGAATCCAACCACCTCAAAGGTGAGGGTTTCCTTCATGAAGTTGGCCGCCGTGCCAAAGCAGACCGGTAAGTCGATTCGACCTACCGGCAGTGCCTTTTTCCCTGGCACGACGCCATAGAAACCGCCGGTACTTGGTTGGAGCTTCCCTCTATCTATGCCGAGGAGGTCGAGGGTCTCGAGGTAGATGATGTTGAGGCTGCTGCCGCCGTCCATCAGCACCTTTGAGAGCCGGGTGTTGACGATGATAGGGTCGACAATGAGCGGGTAGACGCCTGGGGCGACTACCTTGTCGGGGTGGTCCTCCCGATCGAAAGTGATGGGAGTGCTTGACCAGCTAAGGTATTGGGGCACCGCCATTCTTGCCGTGAAGACCTCACGACGCTCCCTTGTGCACTGCCTCGTGGTTAACTGAGTCGAGGGCCCGCCATAGATCATGTAGCAGTCGTGGACGGCGGGGAAGCCGTCGTCATCTTGGTTGTCCTCGTTGTTGCCACCCTTCTCTTTCTTGGAGTCATCACGCGCATCTTTCTTGAACCCTAGACCGTCGAAATGCTTTTTCAGCATACGACAGTCCTTGAGCTTGTGGTTGGCGCCTCCCTTATGGTAAGGGCACGGCTCCTCCAGCATCTTGTCGAAGATGCCTCCATCTGGAGGGCCTCGAGTTTTCTTTCGATCCATGGCGGCAACAAGATTGTCATCGGAATCCTCCCGGTGGAACTGCCGTGCTTTCTGCTTCTTTTTATTTTTCTTGAGGCCTCGACTGGGGGTCCCATCTTCATCGATGGGCTGCTTGCCTTTTCTTCCTTCAGAGCTGAAGAAGGCGCTGACTGCCTCCTCCCCTGCCGCGTAGTTGGCTACTACGTCCATCAGCTCGTCGACGGTCTGAGGTCGATTGCGACCTAATTCCCGCACCAAGTCTCGACTGGTGGTGCCCGAGACAAACGCCAAGATGACGTCGTGGTCAGGGATGTGCGGCAGCTCGGTGCGCTGCTTTGAGAAGCGTCGAGCGTACTCTCGAAGAGTTTCTCCTGACTTCTGTTTGCACTTGCTGAGGTCCCACGAGTTCCCGGGCCGTATGTAGGTTCCTTTGAAATTACCCACGAAAACTTTTACCAAGTCGACCCAGTCGTGAATCTGATTTGCTGGAAGCTCTTCGAGCCATCGACGGGCAGTGTCGGAGAGGAAGAGTGGTAGCTGTCTGATGATGGCTCGATCATCACCTCGAGCGCCACCTAGCTGACAAGCCAGCCTGAAATCGGCCAGCCATAACTCCGGTTTGGTCTCCCCATTGTATTTTGCGATGCTGGTCGGGGGTCGGAATGGACTGGGCAGGGGCGTGCTGCGGATCGCCCTGCTGAACACCCGTGGGCCTGGAGGCTCGGGAGTCATCCGGTCTTCGTCGCTGTCGTACCGCCCACCGCGATGCGCGCTGTAACCGCGCTCTTCCGCGTCTCCGTGCCGGCGGCGTCGATTCTCTTCGATGTCATGCCATACGTCGTGTCGGCGCTGATTGTCGCCGGGGAGGACGAGCGCTGTCTTTCTTCATCGAGGTGGCGGCTGTTGGTGGACCGAAACCTCCTTTTCATTCTGAGGCGGTTCGTCGCGCTTTTCAGTGGCAGCTCCTCGTCGTCGAGAAGCTGAGCTTTCGGCTTGTTGAACTGCCGCCACCTGGAGCAGGGTCTGTACCTCGTCTCGAATGCGTCGAGCCTGGGAGTTCGATGGCTCTGGCATGTTGCACAGCAGCATCGTTGCTGCCACTACGTTTTGGCCTGCTCGAGGGAAGCGGCTGACGGGTTGCTCTGGCTCTGCGTCTCCGACGATTTGTTGATGCACCTCTCGAGCACGTCTGCAAACACTTCCGCCCGGCGGATACGGCAAGTCTTGCTCAAGGATTTGCTCAAGCAGGACGAGGCGCTCTCGGTCTTCGTCGAGCTTCATCTTGAGTTCTCGCAGCTGCGCTAGCTGTGCAGCCTTGTCTTCTTGTGGGGGAGGGTCGACCTGTCCGTCGTTCCCTGGCGTCCTGGGGTCTTCTCGTGCCGCGGGGGCTCGACCGCCCGCAGCAGCATCCCGCGTCTCGTCGGTAGTTTCTACCGCCCCATCGATGTGATAGCATTCCCTTGTAGGGTCGTAGCTATCAGTTTCGGAGTCGGAGTCTGGTTCGGCGGCGTAGAAACATCCACGCACGTCCCTCCTCCAGCAGCCGCTGCCTGAGTGAGGTGATCGTGTATCGTCCGGGGCCTAGACGACGGAGGCCTTGTACCCGGGAAAGATCCGGCAGCTCGGGCGCCGGCCGCTGCGTTTCAGTGTCATGCGGGAGGACCATTGGTCTTTCCACGTACGTCTGGGCGTTTGGGCATATCACCCTGGCGAGCGATGCCGCGGCGTTGTCCAACCCGAATGGCAGTGCCCTTCTTGGAGCGAACAACCCGTGTGGGAGCAGCCTAGCAGCGGTGGGGGAGAGCGTGTGGGATGCGTCCCCTCTCGTTGTTGTGTGGTGCTGGGCCGTCGCGCTTGTTGCTTCGACACATGGTGCTGCCGACTTGTGGCCCGCTTCCTGCTTCGCACGAGTTGTTGGTCGTGATGAAGCAGAGGGGCCGTGGTGGTGCTGTCCGCGCCTCTTCTTAGGTGGGGAGGCATGGTGGTGAGGGCGTCTCGGGGCCCTCAACCGTGCTGGCGCAATGCGGGCTCCTCCTGGTCCTCTGACTGAGAGCAAGATCATGTCGTAGCCGGAGCCCGTAGACATGAACTCGAGACTCCCAAACCAAATCACCGTGGAGCGCGGAATCGGCGAGGCGAGAGTGGCCATCTGGAAAGGAGTGGGAAATCGATGAAAAACACACAGGACCCCTACCTGGCGCGCCAACTGTCGGTGTTTTCCCCACGAGGGGTCACACCAATGAGTAAATTTGTATGCGTGCTCCCTTTCCCAGATGGTGATGCAAGAAGACACAGAGATTTATCCTGGTTCGGGCAAGAGAAGGCCCTACGTCCAGCGGGGGGAGAGAGTTTGTATTATCTTGCACCTAAGTGCTTGTACAGGGGTGAATACAAGCGTGGTATGAAGTGTGGAATTCTACTGCGTATGAGCGTGGTGTTGTGTCGTGATGTCCCATCCGTTCTATTCCTGAGTCCCTCCTTTTATAGTTCCAAGGAGAGACCCAAGGTACATGTATAGGCGTCAGAATAGGAGTCGATAGCAGTATGGAGCGCTGACCTACTCGAGGCTTCCGTACCGGCATGGCCTCGAGCCGTCCCGTCTTAATAGCCTGGTGATGATTACGCGTGCCCCTGCATTCTGCTCTGCGTGCCGTCTTGGACTGGTTCGACGGATGCACGCTTGTACGATCCGGCGGCAAATCCGGCGGAGTGGTTGGGTTGTAGTCAGTCGACACCCAACCCGTCCCCTGGGTGGATCCCTGTCTGGTCGAGGGTCAGATGTCGTACATTGTGCTGATATCCAGAGCGCTGACTTTAGACGCCTCGAGGGGGTCCCGATTAGACGTCCCATCCTTGTTTCCCGCGCCCTGTCATGCCCTGGGTCGTTCGGCGGGAAGGCTGCAAAAAGATCGATGGGACGGAAGCCTGTTCCCTATCACGCCTCCCGTGACCTGTGTGTTAGGTGGGGAAGCATCAGGCGCATTTAATGCTCCGGACCGCGTGCGCGCGTCAGGCGGCGGGTGGCGTCCTTGCGCTCGACGCCCCCCGGTTCGCGTGAGCCTGTTCCGTATTCGACGGTAACCGGCGTTCGACGCCTGATCGATTCGCTCGACGCTAATTCCGTCTTCGAGGTTGCGGCCGTCGATGGCGGCGCATACGTAAGATTAGAGCGTCGAATTGAGGGCCTCGACCTGCGTACGAGCAATCTCGTAATGCGCATCGGTGAGGGTACCCCTTACTGATACCCTCGACAAGCCTCTCTAGAAGCCTATCAGCGTGTCCAAAGTAGATGCATCACTTACAGTGATACGAGAGTGTGAAACTAGAGCATGGTTCCACCGCACTAAATGAGAGGGTGAAGGCTTTAGAGCACCCTAAGAAGTAGAGTCAATTTGTCTTAGCATCCGATAGGGCGAGTGTTAGTTCTATTAAAGTGTGTTCAATTTTTAAGTTTGCAATTGTAATAATAAGCCCTACATGAGGATGAATAGTATGATTATTATTATTATATATGTCTTGTCTCTCTTTTGTCTACACCATGTTGTGAATGAAGGATAACCAGAAACCAGTGTGGGGGAGACACTCGACGATCGAAATGAACAAATTCTTGTGAAACGATAACAATATTGGAGAAGACATGACACGAAGACCACGCTCGATGAAGCTGACCCTAAAGGTCCACTGGCCTGGGGCGACCGCCCCATTCTCCTTGGGTGCCCGCCCAAGGGGTGGACCCCCTTGGTCTCTGCTTCGAACCACAGTCAGGTATGATTTCTCTATGTTATAAATTGTTAGTATTGGTGCTGTTTTGATTCGGAATAAAATATCTCTAGTTAAACCACCCTATGCATAAATATTTAGAAAGATGTTTTACTCATGACCACAAGATAGACTTACCATGATAATTCCTAGAAATTCCTGTTGCTGTTGGGAACTTTAATATAGGGACCCCATATTACTTAAGTTGTTGTGGAAAGAGAGACAGTATGAATATAAGAAGTTGATTTTTGATGTCTAGTCACTTGGAGAATTTTACTTTTCAAAAATCTTAAAATTAATAGCTATACTTCTCCTCTGTAGCAAGAATTAATATCCTACTAGAGTCATGCATGACAGATATAAACTAGCTCATAAGCTACTTGCTTTATATTGAGTTTTGTCAAAGTCTTATTGACCTATGTTGAGAGGATTATCATGCTCCTAATATCAAGATCACGTACACCCACATATATCTACCATTCCTACACTAGGAATGCGCACAAATATGCCTTTCCATCCATTAAAAATGTTTTACTCCTACATTGGAAGGAAAACACACAAAGAGTCTTAGTAGGAATAATTGCTCTAAGTTTTTTTAAAAAAGTCTGTCTCGATATTTCCTGGTTACAGAAGGAGGTATGTGGCTATGCAAAATAAAAGTATTGAAGAAAAGAAAGAAAGACAAAAAGGACAAGTGTCCTAGAAAGAAAAAGAATAAAAGATAGCCTATACCATCCTGTACAAAGATCATCAGTGCTCCAAAGAAAGAAAGACATTTTGAAAAGAGCAATGTAGAATTAGGATTAGCTACTATATATTCCACACACATGCACTTCTGGATCTAAGAGTATGATATTCCCCTCCATGGATCTGAGTTTTGACTTAGCAAAATATGCAAGGTAAGTATGCTATTCCCTTGAATTACCTTTAACTCCATATAAGCGTGTATAGAGTAGGATACATATGATGCATATATCATACATGCTTTGGTGAGGTCCACAAATACCACCTATAATGAGATATTCGAGTGTGCTACATGATGGAGAAGGGTAAGCTAAGTTTTTCTTTGCAAAAATATTATAAAACTTCAAGTGACAGGGCTAAAGGAAAAGAGAACTCTATTTTGTACACATCCATCCTCAACTTCCCAAAGTTTTATGGTAGACACTTTGAATACCGCAGTACAGGTATGACTTGGAATAAATCTGGTGATGTCTTGTTTTGAGGTTATGTTTAAAATAATCTATCCTTTTTCCTCCAGGACGAGTAAAAGATAAGTGTGGGGGAGTTTGTTGACGGTAGATAACTCCTAATTTTAACCGTCAACTAAACATGAAAAAGGACCCATTTGCAAGCACTCAGTAGATATAGGGTTATCACTAATAGAATTCCACGAGTTTTGGTGATTGTCTATTTTTGCAGGGGGTTACTAAAATAACAACAAAAGAAGGTCCACATGTCAGATTTACATAGAGAGAAGACCCGAATGTCAACTCAAGAACAATCTAGAAGACTCTAGGAGCCACCACCTAAAATCTGGGCCCACTTGGAAGCCACCCAGGGGCGGGCGCCCCTGCTAGGTGGGGCGGCCGCCCGAGGCTCTCCACCAATCAGGGCGAACCTCACAGATCCTACCTCCACCAACTTTGAGGATTAATCTTAAGCACACGTTTAAGTCGGTTTGATCTAAGGGCTACGGTGATTCCTAGGGGGCTATAAATAAGACCCTGACCCTCCCTAGTATCTAATTGTGAAACCCTAATTCATATTTTTCAGAGAGAATCAGACAGAGAGGGGTCCCTCGAATGGATCTGCTCTATAGGGTGATAGCAACCGGAGAGATTGAGAGAGTATAGGGTGAAGATAGGAGTTGAGGAATCCCGGCCTATGCCTTCTTCTTTGTATCTTTAGGATCAAGTCTCCTAACCCGAGGCTTGGTGCTAGAATCGTTCGGCAATTCGACTTCTAATACTAGTAAGTTATTGTTCTTATTGTTCTTTGGTTTACGAGTTTACTTTATTCGCTTCGCATAGGGAATAGAGTAATTATTCGTAGCGTAAGTGTGGTGCTTGGGCTAGGAATACTCGTAGATACTCCCTGTTTGGTTGGATTTGTGGTAGCTTTGGGGGGAAGTGACAATCCTCTCGGGTCTCTGTAATCCACGTCTCGTCAGGAGATAAGGTAGGGTATATGGTGCCAGGGTTAAGCACTCTTTGAGGTGTCTCTTTTCTCTAGGTACTCCCCTTATAACAATATCTATACACTTACCATAGGTTAGAAGAAGACTGACAAAAGAGTTTTCTATATATCGCTCATATCTCACTATCTTGTCTTGCAACCCGTGGGTAGTAGGTAAGATAAAGGTTATTCTTTTGCACATTTTCTCCTAGTGGTAAAAAATAAATATGATACTCTAGACTTATCTCCTGGGTGAAGTGCTCACCGATATCCGTGCGCTTGTGGATTATTTCTTTTGATTCTTTCATGTGCGTAACTAATATCAACAATGCTTTACATACTGGGCATTCATCCAAATTCTCGTAGTCCTTGCTATGGTACTAGATGCAGTCATTAGGACATACATGTATCTTCTGGATTTCTAATCCCAAAGGGCAGACAACCTGTTTTGCTTCATATATAGTGGCAGGCAATTCGTTTGGCTTCGGAAGCATTTTTTGGATCTTTAGTAATTGCCCAAATGTCTTGTCAGATACACCATTCTTTGTCTTTCGTTGCAGTAATTCTAGTGTTCTACCCAACTTTTTTGCCTCTCTTCGGTGGTCGGGTATAGCAATTTATTGTGATCCTCTAGCATGTGATCAAACTTGATCTTCTCCTTTTTACTTTCACATTATCTTCAAGTTTTTGCAATGGAGTATCATTTAAAAAGGAACCATATTCAGTAATAATATCGTCATGGTCCAATTGTTCTTCATCTTCTTCCATCATAACCCTGCTTTCAAGTGTGCAGGTAGAGTCCTTGCACTAGCATATTCCGTCAAATTCTTACATACGGCACATGGACAACACATGAAACTATCCCTCTTATTTGCATCGGCCACACGTAAGGAACAATGCACACCATCAATGAACTCTTGGGAGCGACGATCAACGTTATACATCCAATGTCGTGATTTCATCTGTAGTTACGTGACATAACATATGAAAACATCATTACATACACTATTTGCACGACACCAAAAGTCTGCTAAATTTAATGAAGCCTTGCTACAATGTAAATGCTCACAACTAGCATTGTACAAAGTAAACCAAAAATGAACTTCAGCAGCAAAACGATTTCACAGCCAATGCCAACTAAAACAGAGAGATCATTCGTCTGTTCAACATCGATGGTCTTCTTCTGCTGGCTCACTGCCTCATCAGCTGCAATAGCCGCCTGTGTAAGAGATTTTTGCACATGCTCAACATAGTCTTCCTCTCAGTACCAGCCTTGACATCCAGTGCCATCCCACTAAAATTAGAACATATATATAAATAAGAACTTTAATCAAAATCATCAAGAAAATAGGTATAAATTAACCATAACCATCGAATATGATAAAATAACTCACATTACGATCCGAACACTTATAGAAGATACGACCCTTGTTGGGACACTCCTTCTTCACTCGGTACTCCATCATAATATTTTGCTGATACTCACCGCATGCAATGAGAGGAAGGTCTGACCTCATTCGTTTTTGAACCCGATGAGAGGCCAAGGAACCAGAAACAGTTGTCATCTACTCTCTATATATCCATTTTTTAATTTATAAACTTCTATAAATTTCTCAGTTTCTAAACGTACAAATCAATTAAAAGAACCCCTTAAAATCCTCTATTGCTCTAGAGATACATAAACCATGAAATGTGGTATGCATACTAGCAGAAAAAGGTGTATACTAGTTTTGATGAACTAATTTAAGCTTATCATCAAGTGAGTTTGAGTTCAAATGTTGCACAAATAATAATAAAAAACCACCATAAATTTTACATATATCTAGACCACGAAATCAGATATGCTACAAATAAATCATGAGAGGATGAAGTTAGTAACCTTTACAACTGAAGAATCGAAGGGGAGTAGTCTTGTGATGGCCAAAGATGAACAAAGATGAAGCAAGCTAGAAGTGAGTTCGAATGTCTCAGGCTGGAGGAAGAAGAAGACCCAGGATATATAACAAGGGACCTTTAGTCCTAGTTTGAGTTCCCAACCGGGACTAAACGTAGCTTTTTAGTTCCGGTTGGTATTACAAACTGGGACTAAAGGTTTAGTCCTAGATGGCAATGGAGACCGGGATTAAATGATGTCCTTTAGTCCCGGTTGGTTATACTGTCCGGGACTAAAGATGTCCTACTGCAAAAGCCTACCATCAGAGCCGTTGGGTAGGTGCAGAGCCGTTGGATAGGTGCCTTTAGTTCCAGTTGGTTTCTCAAATCTAAAATAACTATACATTTCGACCCGGGCGCTAAAATTGTCGAGACCAAAGCCAAAATCTAGGGCGGATCAAAAGTTTGTTCCCAAGTAGTGTGAGTCGGGCCAGGCTGACGTATGGGCCTCGGCCTTACCAAAGCCGACGCCGAGATGTGCAGGCCAATGCCATGTCCAGAGCTCGGTGTTGTGTCACTCCACACCGAGGTATTAGGGTTAGCGATAATTAGCCTGACGCTGAGATATGTGGGTCCATGCACTTGCCACACCAGATATTGCAGCTAGCGCCCAGGCTTACGTGGCACCAGCTCGGCGTTTACGAACACTACACCGAGAAAGAAGAAGGGAGGGCTCGACGGGGCTTAACTCCCCAAACATCAGCATTGAGTCAGGCCATGCCGACATATGGGCCTCGGCCTTACCAAAGCTCACGCCGAGATGTGCCATGTCCAGAGCTCAGCATTGTGTTGCTCCACATCGAGGGTAGTATTAGGGTTAGCGATAATTAGCTAGCCTGACACCGAGCTATGTAGGTCCACTTGCCACGACGGATATTGCAGCCAGCGCCTAGGCTTATGTGGAACCAGCTCGGTGTTTATGGACACTATGCTGAGACTCATACGTCGGCGTCACGTGCTAACACGCCGAGTGTTTGGTCTAGTTCCACAAAATGTTTCACCAGAGCGTTGGTAAACACTATTTTTGAAAAGGACCATCGACGGTGCTTGGTAGCACATTGTATGGATAACAAGTCATTTATATTAAAATACAAGTGGAATCATGGACACTAATGTTTGTTTATTTAGATACCAAGGCTTTGTTTAGTTCACCCCAAAACCTAAAAACTTTTCAAGATTCCCTATCACATCGAATCTTGCGGCACATGCATAGAGCACTAAATATAGACAAAAAATAAAAACTAATTGCACAGTTATAACCTGTAAATCGCGAGATGAATCTTTTAAGCCTAGTTACTCCATAATTAGATAATATTTGTCAAATAAAAACGAAAGTGCTTTTCAGTCCCGAAAACCAAAAAATTTTTGAAACTAAACAAGGCCCAAACCTTAGTTCATGCATACTTGTTAGCTTGCCCGTGAATTGATTGTCCTCAAACAATATGTAACAATAGTGGACTTCTCAATAAAGGCCTTGCTAAGTTCCAAATCTTTTTACAAAATGGACATTGTAGCATTTTCGTTCGTATTTGATAAATATTGTCCAATCATGAACTAACTAGGCTCAAAAAATTTATCTCATAAATTACAGGCAAACTGTGTAATTAGTTATTTTTTTATCTATATTTAAAAAAACATGACCATTTATCTATATTTAATATTCTATATATGTGCCGCAAGATTCGATGTGACAGAAAATCTGAAAAATTTTGCAAAATTTTCTAGGAAGTATACTAGGCCTAAATAAGAGAATTAATGTTTGTTTATATGATTGTTCTATTACGAGTTGTCCTGCATGCACTACGGGAAGCACCGGCTTCTCCTAGTGTCAAATGTGCTCGGGGAAGGCTCAGTTGCACTCGGGGAAGCCTTCCCCAAGTGCAACATTCGGGAAAGAGTGCCCGGAGTATCTTTTCACGGAAAAGGTGTCTTCCCCTTGAGTCGAAAATCGTGCACTCGGGGAAGGCTTCACTCAGGGAAGAGTTGACGCCGTAGGTGGACAGATGACACCGTTTCCTTCTCTCTTTTTTTAAAAATTTTCTTCCTCGAGTGCAACACTCGGGCAAGACACTCTCTTCTCCGATCGCCGCAGCCCAGGCACTCGGGGAAGAAACCATCTTCCCCGAGCGCCGCAGTCTAAGCAAGTCTATTTTTTTATTTTTTTAAAAAAAAAAACTTTGTCAAGTTAAAATCTATACATGCACATTAATCCAAAATTGATATATACACATTAGAACCATATGAACAGCTCTATACTTCCTCTCAGTGCATGGTTTATCTACTGTTATGAGTTGTCCTGCATATGTTTGGAAGTACGTGGTTGATTTGAGAATAAATGTACGTACTCAATAGAACCCTATAATCCATCGCCATAGAGTGGACATGCATGAGCTTCCAAAGCCACCATCTTATTTGACACTAATTAAACTACCCATCTATTTTTTTTCTACGCGTACGCGCATGCATGTGTGTCGATCGTATCGCCGGCCGACGCCGTATATATCACCTCTTATTTGCCGCAAGTGGCATTGTGGCAACCGGCAAAGTCGTCCGTGTCCGTCGTCATGACCTGATCCGGCCGGGTATATTCTTCCAACTCCAGCTATACCTATGCACCCCTGGGCCGTATCTACGAAGCTCTCGATCTCTACCTGCGTGGTGGTGTTTTATAGCTGAGACTCTTAGAGCCAACACAGCCAAGCAGCAGAGAGCGATCGAAGCGCGGCCGGGCAAGCATGGAGAAGCAGGCCGGAAGCGGTGGTGGAAAGGCGGCCGGCGTGGCTGCGGCCAAGCAGCAGCGTTCCTCGGCCGCCGTGTTCTCACATGCGGCGGCGGCCGAGCTCCGGCTCGAGGCCATCACGAGGAGGTGGTGGCCGTTGAGAAGCCGCACGACGATGAGGACCGTCTGCGTCGTTGCGGTGGCCGTGACCGCCGCTGCCATCGTGCTAACCGCCGGCGGCTGGGCCTCCTCGCCGAACGAGATGCCGACCTCCTCGTTTTTCGACGGTACGCGCGCGCTACACTACACTACACTACAAACAACATAAGGCCCTCCGTCGTCGTCTTTGGAAAACCCGTTAGAGAGCCGAGACGATATAGCCTGCATGTCTCGCTGCTAATACCTCAAAATTACTGAAACACGGCAGAACATACGCAATAATCTGATAAACGTTTGTTCCAAAAAATAATAATCTTATGATAATAAACTTAGCTAGCTCTATTCCCTTCCCTATCGATCGTTTGATCATTTCTATGTGTACATAAATACTAAAATCTTGTCAAAAATATAAATATTAAAATAAAGCATATATATATATATATATATATATATATATATATATATATATATATGGCTGTGGTAGGTGTGTAGTAGACTAGTAGGCGACAATTACCATAGACCCTATAGAGTAGCTGTTGGATGGGTCGATCAATACGTACCCGGTCGGACAAGGCCCGTCGAGGGGTGCCATACGTACTCGATAAGCTCGCCCAGGCCACACGGCCAGCTGCCGTTTCCGCCACCCAGCACACGTCAACGGCAGAGAGACCCCCACAGCCACAGGACACGCGCGCATACGACGTTCGCGCTAAGGATGCGGTTGGCCACGAAGGCATGATGAACCCCCAAATAAACTTAATTAGTTTTACACTTTTACGAATGAAATAGTTAACTGATACATTTCAATATACTTGACTAATTTATTGATCGATATATATACACACATTTATGAAATAGATATTTATTTGTGATTTTATAGACACTCGTACATGTAGGTATTCAGCATCTATGCATGAGTATATTATATCCCTCATGAACACATCCGGAAGGAGAAAGACATAAACTGAAAAAAAAAACATCGTTAAATCATGGAAAAAAAAATCTAGATGGAGGAAGGCAACACTCGGGTAGACTATTGAGCCTGGTAGAATTTATAATTATATAGGTAGTATACTAGTATGGTCAGTAACGTCTTTTGTTGTTGTTCATACATAGTGTAGTATATACTTATATTTTGATGGAATATAAGCACTTTGATCTTCGACAATATAATGTAGACTTGAACTCTTTTTGGACGGTTAGTTGTGTGATAATGTGATGTGATGGCACCAAAAATTAGATATGAGACGGTCACACCAGGTGAGGCAATGTAATGATACATGTCAAAGACAAAAGAGATGCTGACAATGACGGCACTTACTAAAAAAGATGGAAGAGGGAGATCAGCAGGTCATTTGGTGTTGGAGTTCAGTATTGACTATTTATTAGTTGTCTTAACGTTGACAAAAGCTGATGAGTGCATTTCATTGCGAAAATGCAGAATAAAGCTAATGACAACATTTCAAAATAGTAGTCATTAGTCCATCCTGTTCGCTTGGTTGAAAGTAATGTTCGCTGATTTGTTGTGAGAGAAAAACAATGTTGAATGACTGAGAGATTGGACAGACAAGTTTAAGGGAACAGTCCTTTATTTGCTACCTCTAGGTAGAGAATATGGCACTGTCTCAGCTTTATTTGCTACCTTACGGCTCCGGTGGAAAATTTAGAAATTACTTTGTATTATATTTTATATTATGGCATAGATATGGAAACTTCCATGGAGCAAATTTTAGGCTGTTTTATTAGTTTTATTCAAAGTCAAATTTATCTAACTTTAGTTAAATTTACAAAAAAAAACATTAACATTCACAATAGCAAATAAATACACTATCGAGAAATATTTTGTAATAGATTACTAAGCCATTTTTTAGTATAGATGCTGATGCATTTCTCTAATTTTATCTTATTTTTCTAGCACGTCTCCTGAGGGTTGACATGCCACTAATTATTAATAGTAAAATTAGTGATTGTAAGGTTTACTTTTTCTGTGCTTCGTAACCACATGAACGTATTATGAAAGAATTCCCTTGCTCTGAACATGTTTTGGTTCGCACAAAATTTATCTGCATGATGGCTAAATCTAGGTGTATAGTAGCTAATAATTCCCTGAACAGTGAGTAATGTTCTTTTAGGAATTGAACAGTGAGTAATGCATACTTCTAATATGTTTTGTGTATGTGTGAATGAATCAGGCTCCGACCCTCCGTTGAACATCACCGACGAGCATTTTCTCGACGGCCTTCTTACCGCCGATTTCAGCTACATGTCGTGCCGAAGTCGCTACGAGTTCGCCGCCTACCACAAGAAATCGTCGCACAAGCCATCCCCATACCTCATCTCCAAGCTCCGGAAGCAAGAAGCGCTCCAAAAGCGATGCGGCCCTGGAACGGCCGCGCACAAGAAGGCGGTCCGGCGGCTCGACTCCGGCGAGGGCGTCGTCGACGATGACGACGGCTGCCGCTACCTCGTCTACATCAGCTACCGTGGCCTCGGCAACCGCATGCTCGCCATCGCGTCGACCTTCCTCTATGCGGTGCTCACCGAGCGCGTCCTCCTCGTCGACGGTGGCAAGGACGCCGACGCGCTCTTCTGCGAGCCCTTTCCGGGGACGACGTGGCTGCTACCGCGACCCGGCTGGTTGTCCTTCTCCCCGCTCAGGAGACTCCAGGGCTACGAGGGTGGCTCCAAGGAGAGCCTCGGCAGCATGCTGCAGAGCGGCGGCATCACCGTGTCCGCCGACGGGAACGCGTCGTGGTCGTCGGCGCCGCGGCCGCCGTACCTGTACCTCCACCTCTCCGGCACCGACGAATTCCACGACAAGCTCTTCTTCTGCGGCGCGCACCAGCGACTCCTCGGCGAGGTGCCGTGGCTCTTCATGTGGACGGATAACTACATCGTGCCGGGACTCTTCCTCACGCCGACGTTCAGCGGCGAGCTCGAGGCCATGTTCCCGGAGAAGGACGCCGTGTTCTACCACCTCGGACGGTACCTCTTCCACCCGACAAACCGCGTGTGGCACGCCATCAAGAGCTACTACCACGACAACCTTGCCGGCGTCGGCCAGCGCGTCGGCGTGCAGATCAGGGTGTTCCAGAAGAAGCAGCCGCCACAGTCCGTGCTGGACCAGCTCCTCTCGTGCCTCCGCGACGAGAAGCTCCTGCCGGAGACGACGGACGCGGCGGGCGGCAACGGCACGCCCTCGCGCGCCGTCCTGTTGACGTCGCTGAGCTCGTGGTACTACGACCGGATCAGGGACGAGTACGGCGGCAGGGTCGCCGGCGGCGTGCACCAGCCGAGCCATGAGGGGCGGCAGCGGTGGCGCGACGCGGCACACGACATGAAGGCGCTGAGCGAGATGTACCTGCTCAGCATGTGCGACGTGCTCGTCACCAGCGGCTTCTCCACGTTCGGGTACGTCGCGCAGGGGCTCGCCGGGCTGCGCCCCTGGGTGATGCCCAGGGCGCCAATGTGGGCTGCCAACTGGATGGAGGAGCTGGACCAGGGAGACCTCCCATGCCGGCGGGCAGTCTCCGTCGAGCCGTGCTTCCACGCACCGTCGGCCTACGACTGCGCGGCGGCGAGGGAGGTGGACCTGGACAAGGTTTCGCCATACATCAGCCACTGCGTGGACGTCAAATACGGCATAAAGCTTGTCAACGAAAGCAGCGGACAGTGGTGACATTTGACTAACAGAAGTGGCCACATGGCAGCAATCTGACATGTTTTTTTTTCTTTTTTGACAACAAACAACTTTATAAAATTAGCAGCAACGAGCTGCTATGATTTTACATCGTGCAACCCTACATCATGTAGAGCTTGTAGCAAATGCAGCTAGTTCCATGAGTAGAGTACACAATACAAAAACATTTGGTTCAAAGTATCACATATGCAATATGCATCCAAAATGTAATTTGCATCCTGACCATTTGTGTGCTGCTACCAGGTCGGTCAAGCACATGAATTCTACATCATTTGCCTGGCCACCACCATTTCCTTGGAGGCGGTGGAGGTGTAAGGATGTCTAACATGGTCTCCTTCTCCCTAGGAGTCAGTGGTACCCCTCGGACCAGGTTCAGAGCCATAATGTGAACATTTGTCCTTTGCCTGTGCTTTTGGTAAGCCCAGATGCCAGCTGCTATACCACCCACAATGACCTGTACATGATGAATCCAATCACAAAAACGAATGCTTCTTCTCAGATTCAGATTAGCAGATTTCAGGGGATTTGATGAGTCACTAGCTCTTGAGGAGTAGTGGTTATGTCAGACAAATGGAAACATGTACAAAATGATAGATTCTTATTAGGCCTTACAGGTGAAAGCCATATCCCAGCAGTCTGAAGATCAAATTTAGGGGCATATAGCACTGTCTCCCCATACTCATCCTCTAGTTTCTTGTAGATCTCTTTATCACTCTTTCCTGCTTTTATTTCATCACGAATGAGCTGCAAAAATGTAACATTATTACTGTCTGATAGAAAATATCACCAGTAAAAGTGATGATGTCAAATTAGCATTACTGCTGAATGTCTCTTTTTTCCTGGTTGCCGTACATTTAAATATATACACACATATATAGCAGAGGAAGAAAAAGAAGCACATATAGAGCTTAACATCTGGTAAAACTAGCACAGGAACTTTCAAGTTTCAACCTAGTTGCCAAAACTTTAGTTGCAAAAAGAATCTCAAAATCTAAGCACTAATGTTTTGCTAAACAGGAGTCAACGGACGCTTCAAATATTAGGAATCCAAAGTTCTTTGAGACATTGTTTGTGATGGATTCAGTACCCCCGCCTAAAATGCGATGAGATGCTTGTTGTATTCTTCAGTATTCTAGAAATTTTAAGATTTAAGGGCAATTCTGAAATCCAGTAAAATTATAAGGAATGTTTTTTAAAGAAAATTACGCCAAAACATATTCCAATTGACAAAACCAAGAATTCAATAGCTACATCATTCCAATTTCTAACAAGCCACCATCTGTTGATGCGCTGAAATCTCAGAAGCAAACATACGACAGTATCAGGCATGATAAATTAAGTTACAGAATGACTAAAAATAGTGCAGTTAATAACAGTTCTTTGTCCAGCAAGAAGAAAGGTTAACTCAGTTATTCAAGGCAAAGGAATGGGGAGCTTATACTGAATAGCGTGAAAACTAAGAAATTTCGATATCCAAGTTGTAATTCTTACTTTGCTTCAAAGCAATGGTTGAAAAGTTGCAACAAAACACAGAAAGGAACACATAACAATATCGCAAATCTGACTAATCCAACAAGAGAATGACAAAAAATAACCCTGCTACTATGAGTCCTGCAAACAAGTCACTCAAGTTCAAAAAGATTAGTACCTTCCTAAGCAGAATAGCAACATCAGCCTGTGAATCTTCAATTGATTGGCTACCACACTCAGTGCACCGAACATTGTGGCTTATATTTCTCGCACGATTTTCAACAATCTGCCTCTGTTTGACGTCTTCCTCAGCTGCCATAGTAAAATTCAATGTACTTGATCTGTATTACAGCAGTCAGATAGAGCCTGAAGGAAAAGGAAATTAAGCAAACAGGTGAAGTAATAACTAAGAACTTGTGAGTTGTGACGTAGCTCTATGACATGACACAAGTCACACAGAAACAAATTGCATCATCTTGTATTCAAAAAGAACAATCAAACAAAATCGTCGAACAGGATACCAAATAACGTATCCTAACCACCTATCCTATAAATGTCTAACAAAGTTCAACAGATTACAGCTAACCCAAGAGAAGATACGACCATCATTTTGGTGAGGGAGCACTGCAAATTTGCATTTGCCTGCCAGAAAATATGCAAAAGAGCATATGCGTGCATGCTTCTCACTTCATTAACACTGTTATCCTCCAAATCTTTCCCTTCATATCCAACCACAAGATGCTTCAATTTTCATTAATAAATTGTAAGATTTAGGCCTTGTTTAGTTCACCCCAAAACCAAAAACTTTTCAAAATTCTCCGTCACATCGAATCTTATGGCACATGCATGGAGCATTAAATATAGATAAAAAAAACTAATTGCACAGTTTACCTATAAATCGTGAGACGAATATTTAAAGCCTAGTTCCTCCATAATTGGACAATGTTTGTCAAATAAAAACGAAAAATACTACCATATCAAAATCCAAAAACTTTTTGGATCTAAACAAGGCCTTAAATTGCAGGTTTGGGTACTAAAGGTAAAAGTTTGGACCCTTTTATACTAATTCAAAATTATGTAGACTATGAACAGGGAGTTTGCACAGCGAACCAAAAACTTAGAATCGGGTGTTTGAATTAAAAGCAGAAACTTCACCTTGCGGCTCTGGCGAGGGGAGGGTTTTATACTGAGAATGAAAAGCATATGAGGAGCAGAGAACAGGCGGCGCTCAGGTAGCTAGGGAGGACTATGAACGAGGGCACAGGGTGTAATTGGAGACGATGAGGCAGCGGACGAGCTGCCGCGAGAGAGGAGCGCACGAGGCGACGGGAGGGGAACGGATGGTTTGCGAGAGGATCAAGGGCCACGGGAGCTCACCGGGTGGCTCGAGGCCGCCGTCTCCTTGGCGTTACTACGCCTACACGAAATGGGCCGCCGCCGCTCGCCGTGAACAACGAAAAAAACCCCACCATTCATCGCAAATCAGAGATGCATAAATCCCAAATCAGGCAATGGTTCCAAATTCCAACCTTTTTCATCTAATCGTTACCAACAGGCATACAATCCCACACAGAAAGGTATCCCCAACTGGACAATCGATCGAATCCTCGGTTGAAAGCTACTCTCAAATTAGTAGGCAAATCAACTCACCTTGCACCTGTGGACAGCCCGCTCCCCTCTCCGGATGCGCGGCTATGCAAGCACGCTCGCACACTAGGATTCGTCGCCTTCCGCTGGCCCCCCGGGCGTGCCACCCGTCCGACGAGCCGCTGCTCCCCCTCACAAGCTGCGGCCGAGGTTGGTCTGCCGTCTGCGACTGCCGGCGGGGCTTGGAGGGCTGTGGTGAGGAGACTGGCCGGCCGAATTCGGCTTGGGCCTCAGTCAGCCTGCAACGGTCCAACGTCAACGACGAAGGCCCAACTAGCTACTGCGTGGAGGTCGGCCCAGTTTTGTTTTGTTTTCTAAAGTCTATTAACCAAACTATCACTTAAGTTCAATTTACCATCAAACTTGGATCATCCAAATATCAAGAGGCTTTTACATATATGTCATTATAAAAGTTGGTAATTATTTACAAGTCATTAAAAAATTAGACTCTCACAGGTGTCACTGCTCTAAACACTTTTGCCCTCTACGTCACTTCCGTCAGATTTGACGGTAACGATGTTAAACTGTAGGTATAAATAGTCGAAAATACCCTCATATATAAATATGCAATTCATTTTTTAGCATCTTAACAATCTCAAATGAAAAAACTCAAAACTAGAAAGTTAGATCTCGCCGAGATCTACAATATTTATATAAAAATATTTTTATTTGATTTCCTATAAAAAATATGATTTTTCTAAGACATATTGATCATATCAAATCATATCTTTTTTGTACGAATTCCAATGAAGACAATTCTTATATAAAAAATATAGATATCGTCGAGATCTATAACTTCCTAGTTTTAGTTTTTTCATTTGATGTCATTAAGATGCTTAAAAATAATAATTGCATATTCAAGCCTAAGGGTATTTTTTTACTTTTAACACTCGCAGTTTGACACCATTAGAGCTAAATCTGACGAAAGTGGTGTGAAGGACAAAAGAATTTAGAACAGTGGCATCTATAAAGAACTCAAGTTCTTTAAAGACTTGTGGGTAATTATCAACTTTTATAATGACACATAAGTAAAAGCCTGAAATATCAAAACAAACAGCTTTAGCCCACAAAAGGTTTTAGAGGTCGTTTTGCTTATATATCTGTTCTTCTTCAAAACCAGCCGAGAACTCATCATTGTTTATGACATTTTTGCCTATATGTTTTCAATTTTGCTTATATATTAACAAACATACTCGTGTACGGCAATAGGAGGTATATCATATTGTGTGGCCTTAAGAAAGAGGGGTTGGAGTGGGACCTGGGTGCCGGGCACATAAATTTTCAAACTTTAATATTAGGGAAACACTGCCACACGTTCGGGCATTAGCACCGGTCGGGAAGGGCCTGTTGCCCCGGTTCCTGAGCCGGTGTTGTCTTTCCGGGACTAAAGGCCCACCCTTTAGTCCCGGTTCGGAGAACCGGGGCTAAAGCCCCCCCCCCCTTTAACACCGGTTGGTAATACCAACCGGTGTTAAAGGGTCCTGCCAGGGCTGCCACGTTGCAGGACCCTTTAACACCGGTTGGTATTATCAACCGGTGTTAAAGGGTTTCTTTTTTTTCACTTCTTCGGTTTTGTTTATTGTTTTTATATAATATATAATTATAGGTTTTTCAATACATGTTTTTGCTGATACAATAATATATTTATATTACACGCATATTAAGCATATATAAATGAAAATTATAGGCTTAGCTTAATAATTAAGCTTTGCCTATAATAAAATGAATAGGCCACATCAAAAATTAAATAGATATGTAAAAAGCTTTATATATATATAGTTTTATATGTATAAAATTCGTAACACATATATACATAGAGTTTTTTCTCCCAATGTCTACAAACGATACAAATGATCATCGTTGTTTGGAATAAGAGTTCCGTTGCCGTTGAAGTGAAACTCGCCGTTTGGATTGATCACTTGCTCACGGAGAAATCCTACTATCGTCTCTTGGATAGCTTTGATTCGGTCTTTTTGTAGGACCTTTTCCCTCAACCATTCCGTCTTTTTATTTGAAATAAATAAAAAAGGTATTAGTTATCTAAGTTATTCAATATAATTCATGAGATAATGAAAAGAGACATGTAACGTACTCTGAGCGTCTTTGTGGGTATTTCATTGACTTGTGCCATCATGAATTTGCACACGTAATATGCACATAGATTGTTCCCCCCTTCTTGTCTTAAACACCACTGTACGATATATATATATAATATTCACGACCACGACAATAAGAAGGCTAAAAGTTAGCGAAAGTTTGCTAGCTAGTAGAACTTACTTGTGGATGTATTATGTTAAGCGGCGCTTTACATCCACTGAGATGTTCACGGTCAATGAATCTTTCCCAAACCCTATACACGGTCAATGAATCTTTAGCACCGTTTTGTAACACGAACCGGTGCTAAAGGGTCACTGCCCCGACAGCACCTGTCAGTAGCCGTTGGGCAGGACCCTTTAGCACCGGTTCGTGTTACAAACCGGTGCTAAAGGGGTCTTTAACCCTGAGCCGCAAAAAGGCCGAGGTTTTTGGCCATTTTGGGCATCGACCAATGCCTCATTCTATAGCAGTGAAAGCTACAAATTATTAAACCAAGATGCCAAAGGGATTGGAGCGAGGTGAGAGAATCGTAGGAGTGAGACGATGGACCGAGGGACGAAAGACAGATATAGATATTATTTTTTTAGAAAATCACATACCTATGCCCAATGCCCAAGGTGCCAAAATCCCATGCTCTTTTTCTTTTTCTTTTTGCATCTCTTAGGGGATGACCCTTTTTTACATTTATTTATAGGATCATATCATATGGTCAACTCTGAGTAAATGTTCTCATCTTTTTTGGTTACATGCGTTTGGATAGCAATTCCAAAAACCTTCTGAAGATGTAAAGCCATCTTGTCATTATTATCATAATGTAAAGCCAGAAAATTCTTTCCGAAAATATCGAATCACACTTTCAGCTAAAGAGAAATGCACAAGGAAACAAAGTTTTCTGTTGATATCAGAAAAATGCAAATTGCAAAAGATGTCAGAAAGTCAGAATGTATGTATTCATTAGTTAGCAGCTTATACTCTTTGTACATACTTTAGGATTTATTTTGATTGATGCAGAATAAAAAATGGATTAGTGATACTTATGCAGAAGCAAGATGTCTTGAGATTTATGTACAACAATTTTACTATGGAATATTTTTTCATTTTCCTTAAAATAATAGATCATTGAGAAACATTAGCCACCTCACAAACCGCCAGCACTCACAATATCAATTGGTACTAAAAAAAAAAGCTTTCAATACTACGCCATCACTAAAAATACACCTTCATAGTCTCTGCTCTTAGTCCTAGCTGTTCCAAAAGCTCCCTGGTTGTGATTACATACTGCATTGGAACAAACATTGTGAGTGATTACTGATTAGTAAACAGTCAATTCTAAATGGAGAACATTTTGATACTATATATGTTTATACTGAATTATAACAGAAAGAGGTTTTTCCTCTAGACTGCAGATGTGATACTTTCTAACTGGAATAACTATTATTGATGCTTCATGGGATAACAGAGCCACACGTAATTATTTTTTTTAGAAAAAATCCCTCTTAAACCTTGACACAATTAATTTGACCAGCAACTTCTTCTCAATTCAAAAGGCAAAATGAACAACGATGATTCTTCTTTCGAGATGAGAATGGAAAAAGGAAATCATATCTTCTCAATTGTGATGTAATATGATGGTTGATGGAATTAAGTAGTATGAAACCAGCAGTTTCCTTCATTGTTGCTTCTGCTGCGGTTGTGGATGTTGCTGCAACAGCTGCTGTTTCAGAGCTGGTTGCATAGGAGCAGAAGGTGCAACCTTATGTTCCTACAGAAGTGCCTAGACAAGGCATATACAAATAAAAATAGAATTTTTCAGAATACTGGCTGATTCAGAATGCATATCAAATCAATACCAACAACACATGCAAAAGGAACTGGCAGTGTGCTCCGTACGGCAAAGTAGTCATGGGCACTGTGTTACGACGCCGGAGCTTGCTTCGGAGGAAGTATGGGGGAGAGACAGGGGCGTGCGGGCGAGCTGGGCGGCGGCGTGCAGGTGCCGTTGTCGAGGGAACTCACGCAACAGGGAGACGGAGAACAGGAGACAAGGGCCGGGAGCCCAAGGGAGATAAGAATATCTCAATCCCAGGCTAACCTCTCATTGAATACGAGTTCCACTCTTTATACAATAGTAGTCCCAATCTAATAGATCTAATCTATTATGGGAAGTAAATCTTAACTAAAGTAAATCTTAACTAATGCAAACTCTAGATAACTTGGCCAATAGGCCAGGTGGTGACTACATCCAGGCTGCCCTCCTGGTCTGGTTCAGCCACGTTCCTTCTCCCTCCTCTGATAGACCATACCGGTCATAACATCTCTCCCCTCCTTCGGAAACAGCTCGTCCTCGAGCTGAAAGGAAGGGTAAGCAGCACGGAAGTCTGACACCGGCTCCCAAGTAGCTTCTGAAGGTGGAAGATTCGCCCACTGGACGAGAACATGCCACTCGCCGCGGCTGAGCCGAGAACGCAGCACCTGCTGTGGACGAAGAAGGGGCCGACCATGACGCAGCGGAGGCAATGTTGGTGCAGCTGCAGGCAGCGGCCCCCGGAACGGCTTGAGGACGCCCACATGGAACACATCATGAATGCGGGCACCGTCAGGAAGTTGGAGCCGATATGCCACCTCGCCAATGCGTTCCAAGATCTGGAACGGACCAGCGTACTTGGGGCCCAGCTTGCCGGTGCTGCCCGGTGCAACAGACTGGTTGTGGCGGAACAACCGGAGCAGCACCCAGTCACCCACAGCCAATTCGAGAGGTCGGTGCTTGGCGTCGTAGAAGCGGCGTGCGTGTTCCTGGGCTTGGAGAAGACGAGCACGAACCTCTGCCAGAAACTCATCCCTGTCAGCTAGCAGGGAATCCACAATTTCGGTGCGGGCTGTCCCGGGACCATATGGCAGCAGTGGTGGCGGCGGCCGTCCATACACCACCATGAAAGGAGAGGCACGCAGTGCTGAGTGAAAGGATGTGTTGTAACAGAACTCAGCCCACGGCAGCCAATCAAGCCAATCTCTTGGACGATCACCTGTGATGCAGCGGAGATACATTGCAATCGTCTTGTTCACAGCCTCGGACTGCCCATCCGTCTGTGGGTGGAAGGCGGTACTCATGCGAAGTTGGACGCCAGCCTGCTTGAAGAGATCGCGCCACACATTCCCCGTGAACACCGGATCACGGTCACTTACAATGGAGTCCGGAAAACCATGGAGACGCACGATGTCGCGGAAGAACGCGCGAGCAACAGACGAGGCTGTGTATGGATGTCCCAGAGGAATGAAGTGGGCATACTTGGAGAAGCGATCCACCACTGTCAAGATAACGCTTTTGCCGTGCACCTTGGGTAACGCCTCGACGAAGTCCATCGCGATGTCAGCCCACACCTTCGATGGCACCGGTAGGGGCTGCAGCAAACCAGCCGGGTGCATAGCCTCTGACTTGTTGCGCTGACACGTTGCACAGGCCCGAATGTAGTCATGGACAGTGCGGCGATCATGTTCTATGAAGAACTCAGTGCGCAGTCGCTGCAGCGTCTTTTGGATCCCCTCGTGTGCGTTGGTGTGCGCGAGCTGTAGCACGTCGTCGAAGACCGAGGAAGAGGCTGGAACATAGACCCGCCCCTTGTGGAGAAGGAGGCCGTCCTGCAGCGCCCAGTCCGCGCCGCGGCCGCCCGCAGCCACTTCTTCGCAGACTGCCCGAAGCTCATCGGAGGCAGCAAACTCTTGGCGGAGCTCGTCGAACAGCTGGAATGTTGGTGTCGAAAGTGCTGCCAGTACCGGCTCAGCCGACGGCAACGTGGACAGCAAGGGTGCGTCGCCATCCCGCCTTGATAACGCGTCGGCGACGACATTGAAGCGCCCTGGCCTGAACTCAATCCTGAAATCATAACCCATGAGTTTACTGATCCAGTGATTCTGCGGGATCGTTGATAGGCGTTGGTCTAGCAGGAACTTGAGCGCATAGTGATCGGTGCGGACGATGAAGGAACGGCCCCAGAGGTACGGCCGCCAATGCCGCACTGCCTGGACCAAACCGATCAGCTCGCGCTCATATGCAGCATCCTTCAGGTGGCGAACAGCGAATGGCCTGCTGAAGAACGCCAAAGGGCCCTCGCCTTGATGCAAAACAGCCCCGAAGCCGGAGCCGGACGCGTCGCAGTCGACGAAGAACTCGAGGTTGAAGTCCGGAAGATGCAGCACCGGGGCGGCGGAAAGGGCTTGCTTCAATGCAGAAAACGCGTCCTCAGCCTCGGCTGTCCACAAGAAGGCGTTCTTGCGCAGGAGGCTGGTCAGCGGCGCCGCAATAGCGCCATAGTCCTTGATGAAGCGCCTGTAGTATCCCGCGAGGCCGAGGAAGCCTCGAAGACCACGGGCTGAACGCGGTTGTGGCCAAGACTGGACCGCCGCCACCTTGGACACGTCCATGGAGACCCCTGCATGAGAAATCACATGGCCCAAATAGTGAACTGAAGTCGCTGCGAAGGAGCACTTGGACCTCTTGAGATGAAGGCTGTGGGTTCGAAGGACGTCGAGGACGGCGCGCAGCTAGAGGAGGTGTTCAGTCCACGTGGCGCTGTAAATCAGGATGTCGTCGAAGAACACCAACACGCATCGGCGAAGAAAGGGCTTCAGCACCGTGTTCATGAGGGCCTGGAATGTCGACGGCGCGTTGGAGAGGACGAACGGCATGACCAGGAACTCAAAGTGGCCGTGGTGGGTTCGGAACGCCGTTTTGGCCACGTCATCAGGATGTACACGAATCTGGTGGTACCCGGAGCGGAGATCCAACTTCGTAAAGAAGCGAGCACCACGGAGTTCATCCAAAAGTTCCTCGACCACTGGTATGGGAAATTTGTCCTTCACGGTGGCTGAGTTGAGCGCGCGGTAGTCCACGCAGAAGCGCCACGAGCCATCTTGTTTCTTGACCAGCAGAACTGGTGCTGAGAACGGGGAGGTGCTGGCACGGATCGTGCCCTGCTGCAGCATTGCGTCGCACTGGCGTTCGAGCTCGTCTTTTTGGAGCTGCGGGTAGCGGTACGGGCGCACCGCCACGGGCTCCGTGGCCGGCTTGAGGTGGATCCGATGGTCACAGTCGCGGGCTGGTGGCAGCCCGTCCGGCTCTGCGAACACGTCAGCGTATGCGTCCAGCAGGCGCTCGAGGAGGGCCGGCTCGGTCCCCTTGGCCGAGAAGATCTGCAGGCTCTGGGTGTTGGGGGCCGATGCTGCTGGTACTGCTGCTGAGCATGGCGTCCCTTCGCCGCGCCATTGTACTCGGCGGCCGTGTAGAGAGAACTCCATGCGCAGGTTGTCGAAGTCCCACAAGATGGGTCCGAGTGTGCGTAGCCAGGCGATGCCAAGGACCATGTCACAGGAGTCCAGCGGAATGGCGTAGCAATCGACCTTGAAGACCTCCATGCCGATCTGGAGGTTGACTCCGCGAGCGAGGCCGCGACACAGGACGCGGTCACCGTTGGCGACCGTGACGTGAGCCCCCTCGCTGTCCTGGAAGTGGAGACCTGCGCGGTGGGCTGCGGCGCTGCTGATGAAGTTGTGAGTGGATCCCGAATCCAGCAGCGCAGTCAGCTCGTGCGGACCCACATGTACGCGGAGCTGCATCGTCTCGTGCGCTCGAATGCCGGTGATCGCGGACAGGGAGATCAGGGGCTTGTCGGTGTCATAGGGCGCGTCCTCAGCCGGCTGCGTACTGCCGCTGTCCGTATCTTCAGGCTCCTCCACAATATAATCGGTGACCTCCAGGAAGAACAGCCGAGCACACTTGTGGCCACGGACGTACGGCTCATCACAGTTGTAGCAAAGGCCTTGCTTTCGGCGCTCGGCCATCTCATCTGGGGTGAGCCGCTTGAAGAGGCGCGGCGGTGCTGAGGATGAGGAGCTCTCCGCCTGGGTCACCGCGCCAGCCGGCGTCGAAGTGGTGCTGGTCGGTCGGCGGCGCGGGGGTGCCGGCAGGGCAAGGGGCGCCGGTGTGTTCCGGCGTTCATAGGCGCGGGCCAAGTACATGGCACGCTGCAGGTCCTGCGGGTCGTGGAGCTCGACATCGACGCGGATGTGATGGGGCAGGCCTCCAGTGAACAGCTTGGCCTTCTGGCCCGGAGAGAGACGCCCGGCGTGGGCTGCGCGAGCCTGGAACGCCTCCATGTAGGCATCCACCGTGGAGGTGAAAGGTAGGCGCGCGAGATCTGAGAGATGGTTGGTGCTGAGGGGCGGCCCGAAGCGTTGATGGCACAACGTGCGGAACTCCTCCCACTGTGGACGACCGGAGTCAGCCTCAAGGACGAGGTACCACTGCTGGGCAACCCCGGTGAGGTGATAAGATGCAAGCCAGACTCGGTCGGTGTGGCGCGTCTGGTGCCCATTGAAAAATTGTTCACACTTGTTCAGCCACCCCAGCGGGTCCTCCTTGCCATCAAAGGTGGGAAACGTAAGCTTGTGGTACTTGGGGACGACGTGACCATCCGGTGCCGGGGACACGCTGACATGTGGTGACGGTGATGCCATCGGAGCTGAGGACATGGCTGGTGCGCCCCTCAGGATTGTCTCCAGTGAAGGGATCGGAGACGGTGAAGCCGGGAAGCGGATCTGATTGATTGGCACCCCCGCTGTTAGTGCAGCGGACGTCGGCTGCACCGAGCCAAAGGACAGGGAACCCATTGTTGTTGCTGCGGGCGCCGAAGATGCCGCTGGCACATGGGGTGTCGACGCGGGCGCCGAAGATGCCGCTGGCACATGGGGTGTCGACGCGGAGGGCGCAGTCAGGGCGGGCATGGAGCCAAACCCTGGCAGCGCAATCTGGGGAAGGTGCTGGCCCGAAGCCAATTCCCGGCCGTCGATGACAGCCACACGCGTGGCGAGATCACCCACCTGGAAGTTGAGGACAGACAGCTGGTTTTGGATCCCTTGCAGGGTGTTGGTGAAGAAATTCAGGGTGTCGCTGGGCATGGACACCAGCTGTGGGGGCGGTGTGTGGATGGTGAGCGGCATGGCGAGGGTGGGAATCAGGGCGCTGGAAGATACAGGTGGTATTGTGGGGTCGGCAGCGGGGAGGGTGGCGGTGCTTTGGGGAAGAGTAGCGCCGGCAGCAGGATCGACGGGGCTGGAGGAGACGCCGGTCGTAGCCATGGTCTCTGATACCAGGTTGTTACGACGCCGGAGCTTGCTTCGGAGGAAGTATGGGGGAGAGACAGGGGCGTGCGGGCGAGCTGGGCGGCGGCGTGCAGGTGCCGTTGTCGAGGGAACTCACGCAACAGGGAGACGGAGAACAGGAGACAAGGGCCGGGAGCCCAAGGGAGATAAGAATATCTCAATCCCAGGCTAACCTCTCATTGAATACGAGTTCCACTCTTTATACAATAGTAGTCCCAATCTAATAGATCTAATCTATTATGGGAAGTAAATCTTAACTAAAGTAAATCTTAACTAATGCAAACTCTAGATAACTTGGCCAATAGGCCAGGTGGTGACTACGTCCAGGCTGCCCTCCTGGTCTGGTTCAGCCACGTTCCTTCTCCCTCCTCTGATAGACCATACCGGTCATAACACACTGGCTGTGGCAGATTCAGAATATGATAGATTGATAGCACACCAACCATACAAATGTCGAATTTTTCTTGTCACCTGGAGGGCAAAAGTAATTCACGCCAAAAGTCGATCTTTTCCTTGCCCGCCTGCTGCATCACATTGCTTAAAAGATAAATAGAGATCAACCCCACAGAGATAACTTTGTGACCCTCGCCTGGTCTTGCTATTATGGGGACAACCCTTGTAATGGCTCTAGAATTGCAGCTTGCTCCCTAATACTAAATATTGACTCTCTCCTAACCAATTAGTAGTGATTGAATTCCTTCTATGGTTCCACATGATCAATAGGCAGTGCGCTGGAGGCGCACAGATCGTATGTCGACCTTGCCCTTGTCCATTGGGATTTGGGAGTTCTATGCAATGCTGCAACAACATTTTTGTGGGAAAACAGTATGCCTTTATTATTGTACTACAGAAAGGATATTCTTCCAAAAACTGCTATCCTATCCAGTCCTACAAAAGCAGTATTTTACATTGAAACTTATGCGTTACAAACTTGTCACTTTCCTTAATGTGATTACTTACATTCAGAATCATATAAGAAAAGCAGAGAGATAGGAATAAGTAGGAAACAACCTCAGTGCATCAACAATTCGGGTACCGAGATCCCCTGCAGTGAGGACTTGGATTTTGGAAAATGACCACATGAATTGCCATTGCTCCTTTAAATAATCTGCAAGGCACGCAACCTGTAGCACAGTTTTAGCTTCACATCAAATACCACTGCTCAGACTGATGTCGGAACAACTTTGCAGGATGTATTCTTTTTTCTCACCTGGCTTGTCAGTGACAAGCGTGACAGCATCCCTGTGCACAGCCCCACATAGCATGGCCACATGGATTGCCCAGAACTTTAGAACAACTCCCACAGGAGATCCCCAATCTATTCCATTCTCCATCTTTTAAAGGTGCCACGTCATTGTTTGTGCAATTCTTTCCTTTTTGATGGGATCACACAGGTTTCATCACGCTTCCTCCCTTCCATCGCCTGACCTGAAGAAGTGAAGCGACCTGCCGTTGCAACCAGCTGCCAGCTGCCCAGTCAAACCAGGACTACAGTAAGCACCCATACACATGCTTGTGAAATATCACTCGAACCAATAATAACAATACCACCATTAATTATGCTTGTGAAATATAGCCCTCCATCCATTGTTCCTCTAATACAGAATGCCAATTATTATTGGTTAAATATTAAAGACTGAAAGAAACAATTATACTGAATTAAAGAACAACTAGACAGAGAGCACTGGACTGAATGGTTGCAGATTCAAAAATGTGTTAAATAAAAACTCTCAAAGAGCACTAATATCTCTACTCCCCTACATCCCCACAGTAGAAATAACTAAAGTTATCTATGGCACTGTCAAAGACTAAGGACATACTAAAAATGAATGGAGGCACATACATGTGAAACATACAGGAATTGGCATGCCACTCAGATGGTCAGACCATTGCTGCATTCCATTGCAAAAGCTTTCTTTTGCTTTCCCTGAAACCATTGTAGATACACAATACAATTAACAAATAACTAAACGATTTTAAAATATTTCCTGTGCTCAATCATAGAAACCAAGTCTTCCCATCTCTTGCTGCACAATTTACTCATCCTAACGTATGTGGAACTAAGGAACTGTGCTGGATGCCACAGATCCAAATGACCTTCCAAGGTAGAACAAACAATAAAACACCCATCTCACAAGAATTGAATAGAATATCATGTTTAATTGTTGGGAAGATGCTCTCTGCACTCCCCAACTGTACGGTGAAACGTGAACCTTCTCACTCGGTGCCGTGAGAGGTTTGAGCTCCAACGGACAGTAGGCTCAACGGTGGGTGAAAACAGTGAATGCTCTCTCTCCCTTATTAAAGGCGGTATCGCGCCCCTTATATAGGGCCCGGAAACCGACCTAATGACATTTACATAAATGCCCCGTGACGGTGGGGGAATATTCCAGTATATTCTTTCATCGCAGTCTACTGACCCTAATACACCTGCGTAATTTCACATTGCAAGCCCTTCGTTCATCCTCTGACTGGGGCCTCAGCTGGTCGGAGGCTTGGATCCTCCGCCCAGTTGCGGATCCTTCGACGCTTTGGTGTCGGAGGTTCCTCAGCCCGGCTGGGCCGGAGGTTGCTCGACCCGGCCACCCCGGGAGCTCCTCCTTAGCCTGGTCCAGTCGGAGGTTCCTCGGCCTGGCTGCGTTCTCCCGTCATCCTCGGATCCGGGAGGGTCGGAGGTTCCCACCTTTCCTCGCTCGCGGACCTCCGCCGGTGTCTCAGTCCCTGCACACACTTAGCACGGCCAGACGAGTCGTCAACATTAGCATTTCCCGAAGAAGGATATCCTCCGACGCTTCAGGCGTCGGAGGTTCCCCAGGTGAAGGATAACCTCCGACGCTGCCAGGGGGAAGGATGCAGCTGTTCCCCAACAGTTCCCCCCTTTTTGGGCTAATGGCACTCCTGCGGTCCATGTGCTCAAAAACATGCTACGCTGCGGGGACCATGAGCATGGCTGCTGCCTTCCCCCCTGGTGCGCAGGATGTGTTTGTTAGCAAATGTTGGATTATTGTTTATTTTACTTAGTCATAAATTTTCTTGGTTTCTTTATTTTGCCGGGATCCTCCGATCATTGTTGCTATGTTAGTCTGATATCCTACGCGCGTTAGATTGCGGAGGATTGCGGAGGATATTATTGCCGTTGGAGTTAGCCGTTGGCATTGACGAAGCGCAACGGTCTGGCCGATTCCTCCGCTTATAGCTGTTGGGCGCGGGGAATCGCAACGGCCGCGCGGTCGCAGGCCCCCCCCTATAAAAGGGGATGCTGGGGAGCTTTGAGCTCTCACCCCTGCTGCTCATTGCCTGCACACTTTCCTTCGCCACATCTTTCTCTCTGAGCTGTTCGCGTGCGTTTTTGTTGTTTTTAGTTCTGAAGTGTTGTCGGAGGTTTTACGGTGGCTCAACTTCCTCCGCCGCGTCCTTCGAGGTCAGATTTTTCTGGTCCTTTGCGCAATTTCCTTAGTGTGAGGTCTGGGGGTTGGCTGCGGAAGTTAGAGGAATGGATGCTTGAAGTGGGCGCAGCTCGAGATCTGGAGGAGACGTAATCTT